>NW_024540665.1:0-25698 GCF_016647625.1 Suillus subalutaceus
AAAGGTGCTAATCACTGGTTGTGGAAACAATAACGCGTATATATGGGATGTTCACGCCATCCTCAAAAAAGCTGGCCTTGAAGACCTCCTCCCGTCTATTCCTAATGTAAATCTCATGGTCCTTGGGTAAAAAATACACTAACATCCCACTCGCAGGTCCCGATTCGAATGTCGTTAATGAATGTACGTGACTTATTCCTCAATCTTTTCAGCCACCTCAAGGTTATCGCTCTAGAACGATGCTACACGACGTCCACCTATTCAAGCCCGTCAAATACCACAAGCATTTTTCGACGGGGTACAAAATAGTGCCCAGTGAGTTATCTGTATTTTTGACCAGTTCTTGTTCTTACCTCTGTACTTTCAGTCCTCTGCAACACGCGGTACCCATCCTCGTTCTCCTGCACAACACCCTCACAGTACTCTGGCATCCCTTCTAGAACGCTTTTCATCGCTCTTCCGCCACTCTCGCTTTGATACCGATGGAGCAATTGAACTCCAGCAACGCCCAACGCAGTCCATATTCTCTCGTAGTCCTCCTATTGTTGAAGTCTCTGCAGTACGGGACAAAAAAGTATGTTTTTCTTCTGAAGTATATCTAATTGCCGTGGTTTAACGATTTCTTGTCAGCCACTGTTTGTTGCTCGCCGGCCAATACATGACAAGGAAAAACGAGCACAACAACAGCAAACTCAATCGCACAACCAAGCCGAGGTGTTATCATCAGAAACTCAACCCTCCGATGCCTCGACCGCCGGCACACCTCCTACTCCAGGTACTACCGCACTACGTGCAAGACCTGCGCATTCGCGACTCGTACGATTGTTGTCTCATCTCGTGCTTTTTCTCTGCTGCGCATCCCCTCAACATGCCGGTGGCAATGTACAACCAACACAGCTGCAGGAAAGTCAATCGCAAGGCCATGCTACATCGCCACAAACACAGCACCAGCAAGGTCAATCACAAGGTCAACCCCAGGCTCAGGCGTCATCATCGCAGACTCGGCCTGCCACCCCCTCCACGTCCGCAACACCTACTGCTATTGATGCCCGTACTACCGCAGCAAGGAAGCAACCACGCCCCCTTCCATTGCGGACCCGTTTCATTCTTTTTCTCTGTTGTGCATCTCCCCCGTATGCAGATGGGCGCTAACACTACAGCATATGGACACCTATCTCATCTTTGAATCTGGTTCTTTTTTCTAATCTCTTTGTTCACGCCGAGAATCTGCATATTTGATTTCACCACTTCCTTGATCTCAGGTTGGTTTCAATGCTATGTCGTCAAGCCTCATTTTATTGCACATTTCGTGCGCAAGTCATCCCATCTTGGTGGTGTGTCTAGATAGCCCAAAATGTTTCATATCATGTAGGATTCACCTTTCTTCGTTGGCTGCTTTTCTTTGCAGTTTCGTTTTGGACGCTAACGGAAGCGTGAACAGTCAATATTAATATTGTATCGAGCCGACACGGAGATCACCTGGCCATAGTCTCAACCATTCTCATGTACATGCTCATCGATGGCTTTCTCCCTCCTCTCACCAAACATGTAGACATGCGAGTAACAATCACTTTCACTCAGCCTTTTTGTCGAAGCCTTAATTAAGCTTACTTACCTTTAAATTTGACTTGAGCGTTCCAACCTTAGAATATTTCTGACGCTAAGCGCTGAGGTCCAAGAAAGATTAAGCTTCATTGCTAGAGTTTGGAGGATCAAGAGTGATGTGAGCACTATCGTGTATACACCGTCAGCCGAGACTCGCCGTCTAGGACAAACTGCTGCGAAGCTGATGTATGACCGGGGTAGAACATAAACAAATTCACCATGCGTCATCGTTCCGGGCTTCCCATACCGATTGACTCGACTGCAAAAATACGTGGATGTAGCCTTGCACTGGATAGGTCGTTGGTCTCGGGACATAGCCATTCGAGTCTTCCGTAGTGGAATAAATATAGCCACTAATGAGTTTTGCACAGAGACTAACCAGTAGGGTAGCGTGTTGTGAAGTGGTCGACCGTCGACAAATCAATTCAACTTGCCAGCGTCAGAGCATGCCCGACCACCTGGATTGAAGCGCTTAAGAAGGCGGAGAATTAAGATATGAGTGTTACTTGAGCGTATCAATATAAAAAGAGTCACAGGAGCGACAACACTACTGACACATTATAGTGAGAGGCTCTTCCAAATCAACTTTCTTGGTAAAACGGGACTTGATAGCAAGCACATGGAATCTGCTCGTCGGTCAACTCCACTCTGCCATGATCTGCTCCTTTTTTTCAGTTCCAATTTCTGTCCTATTTGAGAGTAAACTCTATGAAGGACTTTACATTATAGTCTACTGGACCCCCTGTGTCCTGTCGCGATCTGCTCCTTCCACTTGCGATCTCTAGGCTCCTCTGGGAAGACGGAGTAGTAGTTGAACGGAAGTCAAATAGGGACCCTGTCTCTCCCTTCGTGTCATGACGATAGAATGTTGCGAGAGCGAGCGTTTGAGAAACTCAATTGTCCAGGGATATTGTTCTGCGCATGTAAGTAATGAATAAAATGCGTTGGAGGCCCCCCGATAATGCAGCTACAATATTTCTAGTGTTCTGACGTCCATCATGTTACGAATAGCAGTCATGTCCTTGACTTGTGCAGTGATATCGCAATCAGAGGCGATTCTCTTGTACTCCCCACCACGCTGCTGTGCTAGCAGGAGTGCGCCAAAAGGTTGTCCAAGTCGAACGATCAACCTCAACGCTCGTGAGTGCGACTCTAATCCAACTGATTCATATTGTTTAGGAGATCGGCCCGGCTCTAGCAGAGACGAGGGCGTGAACGAGGGAATAGACGAGGGTGTAGGCCGCAAAGACAAGGGAAGTAGACAACCGCGAAGACCAAGCTGCCATAGCCTCATCGTCAGCAAAGTCAGGCAGCCCGAGGTCATAACGATTCCACGGGCGGACAAGCAGGAATGTCTGCTGCGTGGGCCTTGCCCGTGAAAATTGAAACAGTCTATCTTCCGTATTGATCAACAAGTCTTGAAGCCCGTCCGCTTTGACATTGTAGGTAAAACATGTCTCGTGACCTTGATCATTCCTTCGTCTGATTTCTGTGATGGGGAATGCTATGCATGGCAGTTGCAGCCTGAAGTTCGCGAAACAAGGAGCGCTGAGGTTGTCAAGGAGGGTATAGATTCGAAACTGACTCCACACTAGTCACAGTATGTCGCAACAGGGAAACTGATGTCTGAGTCTCTGGACGATTTTGATCCCCTCTCTCGCTGGGATAGAAAAAATTGAATATATATTTAATTAATTCCTAGAGTATGGTTAAAATAAGTGCAACTCACGATGGACATGGTATATATAGATTTCCAACAGCGCGATACCGGTTCTGCTCTAGGCCATAGGAGTTGAGGGTGGAGAAATGATTTTTTGGAGTGCCACTGCATATGTTGATCATTAACGAGGATACAAAGTGTTTGGAATTCATTTCGAGCGACATAAGATAGTGTTTGAACATAATCTGTGACGGAGCCGCCTCGCATAAGCCGTGTCAATTTCACCTGGCCGGATCAGTCCTTCTTCCACGTTCCTTCTCACGCGTCATGTTTGAATCGTTACTATGAGCTCATGATTTCATTGCTTGCAGTGTCTACCAGCACCATTACTATTTCATCCCATGCACTGGTCTCGTTGTGTGCTCGAAGTACAGTCGGAACAACACTTTGAATTCCACCACATTAATATGCAGGCTTGCCATAGCCAACTTACTAACACACTTTGACAACACCAGAGCTGCGGCCTGTATAATTCTATTCTGGAGACCGAGCTCTCTTGACTTTGTGTCCTCTTCATTGCACTGTGATGCACACACAATAACCTGCTGCTATGAACTGACGGGAATTGTGTGACTCTAGTGGTGATCGAAGTCAACGTGTTGACCGTGCTTTTAAATAATGTTTGGCCCGGGCTCTGCCTTGAAAGGATCAGACGCCCATTCCCTTCTCACACGCTTCTCATTGTTCCCCACCGTTTCGCTCACACTGACCTACGACCACTCGTGATGAGTGAAGACCATAGGCTAGATTCTCCTCCAGGAGCCTCCAGATCCAGCCGTGCAAATGTTGCCAAAAGCTCGGTATGTCGTCTCTGAGATCCATCGCTGCCCTTATACATTTTCCATCTAGAACCAACCTCGTAGAGGAATCCGTCAGTCCCTGCAGAAATTGAAGAATGCGTTAACCAAAAAACTTCCTGTGCGTGGACGTGAATGCTGACTGTCCTGAATATGGCTAAGATTGTGCAGAAACGCTTCAAGCGAACAAGCAACAGCACCACTGCGGTCCAAAACGTTGAAACCGAAGGGGCTTCATCGAGTCAGAAAGTCGAGGTAAGTGCTTGAACTTGCTATCCTAGTCCTTCGGTTTTCATAGAGGCGCCCAGGACATGCTGCATCTTAATCCTTCCGACGACAACAAGCATCCCATCACATCTGAGATTCCCAGCGACTCCATGAACCAAGGGCTGTCTGGAGAGCCTGCTCCTCAGGTATTTTCGTCAATATTTTGATTTTCTTCTCTAATTTCAGCGGTCTTACGGTTCAGGCTGCTCCTTCTGGCGAGGAGGAAGGGCCTAATCCCCTATTTGTTGATTGCTGAACTTCAGGGTGCCTGTGATGGTACGGAAAACATGAGACTGCTCGGGGGACATGCGACTTCTATGACATCCGCCGCCAACAATGCCCCAGCAGGTCTCGCTGCCGCGGATAATTTTGCAACGACGTATCTCCAACCTATAAAGATTATAAATGCTTTCCTTGAGAAGATCGCGGATGTATGGGCCATTCTTGTTGATTGGAAACGAAACTAATCAAGTTGTATAGGTACATCCGTACGCAAAGATAGCGCTGGGTGTACTGTCTGCTGCATCCAGTGTACGTCCGGCTCTCCAGAGTCCAGTTTCCTACTCAGAAGTCGTAATTCCATGTAGATTATAATCGCTCAGGCAGAACGCGACAAATCGATCAACAATCTTCCCCAGAAATTGGCTGGAATTTACCACTTCATGACTCAAGATGACAGCCTTGGAAAAATTGAATCGATGCACGATATCGTTGGAAAGATTATTCAGCAGACTCTTGAGTGTGCCCGTTTCATCAAGAACTACTCGGAGACGAAGAGCTTTTGTGAGTCACAGTCACCAAGTTATCGTACATCGAGTATCAATTCTATACTATTATCGTAGGGAAGAGACTTGGGAAAAACGTTCTTTCAGAGACCGATAACATCGTTTAAACAGTACAGCGACACTTTGGACCTCTTTATGCAACAATTTCGGGACCAAGTTGATTGGGACGTGGCCGTCTTCATCGATCGTACAGGTAAGGATTCTGAAACCTTCTGTCTTTACATTCCCTCACACTGTTTCAGGCGATACCCTGGATCTCTTGGACATCGCTTATGCAAAGGACGCTGGACTAAAGACCACGAAACAGTGCCTAGCAGAGACGCGCAAGGAGATTCTCTCCCAGATTACAGATTGGATCAACGGCAGTGGAGATGCTGCTGAACGTGTGCTGTGGCTATCTGGCCCTGCAGGCACGGGCAAATCGGCCATCGCTCATACGATTGCAAAGCGGTTCAGTGATAAGGGGATGCTCGGTTCATGTTTCTGCTTCGACAAGACCGAGAAACGCCATGAAAAAGTTTTCTCCACCATCGCTCGTGACCTAGCTGATCATGATCCGGAGATGAGACGAGCATTGGCGGATGCGGTCAAAGATTCTGCTGCACTGAAGAACTCGACGGATATTTTCCAGCAGTGGGAGAAGCTTCTGATGGAACCACTGAAGAAATCCTCTGGGTCAAGTGTGGGACTTGTCTTGATCGTAATCGAAGCGCTGGACGAGAGCGGCGGAGTAGAGACGCGGGCGGGGACCTTCTCCACATACTTGCCGGTAAACTTCAGAAAAAAGGTCTTCCCAAAATCACAGAGCTCCCATCCAACTTTCGGATTCTCGTTACCTCTCGTCCACTTCACGATATCGAAGGTGCATTTCACGGTGCTCAACATATTCTACAGTTATCCATGGACGAGATTCCAACAGCAGTGGCGAAGCGCGATATCTGCACTTTTATATGTGACAAACTAGAAGGGCTGTCGCATTTTGGTGACAAAGAGTTTGGAAACCTCGCTATGGAAGCCGATGGACTTTTCGAGTGGGCACGTCTTGCATGCGAATATATTAAAGGATGCCCTCCCGGCATAAACCCAAGGTCTCGCTTTGAAAATGTCATGAACCGCGATCCTGGGAAATTGACAACGAGTTGTATAAAATGTATCGGCTTATTTTGGCAGATATCTGGCCACGAGATCAGTATGACAATGACTCAGAGTACCAGAAAGCACTGGCAGGGTTTCGTTCCGTCATGGGACAAATGCTCAGTACGGCCGAACCCCTCCCATTTGATTCTCTCACCGCCATGCGGGACTATTTTCCAAATCACAACAAGCATCACAGTGTGGACATTATACAGCATATGGGATCCCTCCTTAGCGGCACAACGGACTCGCATATCCCTGTCAAACCCCTTCACGCATCCTTCCAAGAGTTCCTCACAGATGAACCATCCAGTGAAGACTTTTTCGTCGAGGTGACGAAGGCGCAACACCACGACTTAGCGTTGGCATCACTTCGAGTAATGGAACATGGCCTTCGGTTCAATATATGTGATTTAAAGTCATCGTACCTCCCTAATCGCGAAGATACCGGACTGCCTCAGCGAATCAAAACATCCATTCCCCCACATCTTTCCTATTCCTGTCGATTTTGGGCTACTCACGTTCAAACAACGGACTTTGACGATGAGCTCGCAACGGCGATCAGATCATTCTTCGACGATGAGCGACTGCTCTTCTGGATCGAAGCACTCGGACTTCTCAATGCGATCAGAGGTGCAATTATTGTGCTTCCACTCGTTTCCAAGTGGCTGAAGGTGGGTACATGCCTACGAGGCAGTATTGGCCGAACAGCTCATAAATAAATACAGGGCCATTCTGGATATGAAGATTTGTGGACCACCACGATGGATGTACAAAGGTTCATCCTAGTGTTTGGTGGTATGATCTTGCACAGCACACCGCATCTGTATTTATCAGCGCTCCCATTCTCACCCGTCCAACTCCATCATGGCTACCAAATTCACGGCAAGGTTTCCGAATAATCTTTGTCTAGCATTAGGCCGTGATTTGAACTGGGCGGTTGTTCAGACCATAATCAGTGGGCACAATAGTTTCAATAAAGTTCTATCAGTTGCGTTCTCACCGGATGGTACTCGCATCGCGTCTGGTTCGGACGATAACACTGTACGGCTGTGGGATGCATGGACAGGACAGCCATTGGGTGAGCCCTTGAAGGGGCACACTAGTTCGGTTGAGTCAGTCTCGTTCTCACTGGATGGTACTCGCATCGCGTCTGGTTCGGACGATAACACTGTGCGGCTGTGGGATGCATGGACAGGACAGCCATGGGGTGAGCCCTTGGAGGGGCACACTAGTTCGGTCAAGTCAGTCTCGTTCTCACGGGATGGGTACTCGCAATCGCGTCTGGTTCGCAGGATAACACTGTGCGGCTGTGGGATGCAGGGACGGGACAGCCATTGGGTGAGCCCTTGAAGGGGCACACTGGAGAGGTTTTGTCAGTCTCGTTCTCACCGGATGGTACTCGCATCGCGTCTGGTTCTTGGGATAACACTGTGCGGCTGTGGGATGCAGGGATGGGACAGCCATTGGGTGAGCCCTTGAAGGTGCACACTAGTTCGGTTTCATCAGTCTCGTTCTCACCGGATGGTACTCGCATCGCGTCTGGATCTTGGGATAACACTGTGCGGCTGTGGGATGCATGGACGGGGACAGCCATTGGGTGAGCCCTTGGAGGGGCACACTGATCCAGTTACATCAGTCTCGTTCTCACCGGATGGTACCTCGCATCGCGTCTGGATCTTGGGATAACACTGTGCGGCTGTGGGATGCATGGACGGGACAGCCATTGGGTGAGCCCTTGGAGGGGCACACTGGAGGTATTTTGTCAATCTCGTTCTCACCGGATGGTACTCGCATCGCGTCTGGTTCGGACGATTGCACTGTGAGGCTGTGGGATGCAGGGACGGGACAGCCAGTGGGTGAGCCCTTGGACGGGCACACTGGTTCGTTTTCGTCAGTCTCGTTCTCACCGGATGGTACTCGCATCGCGTCTGGTTGTTTGGATGACACTGTGCGGCTGTGGGATGCAGGGACGAGAGAGCCATTGGGTGAGCCCTTGAAGGGGCATACTAATGCGGTTTGGTCAGTCTCATTCTCACCGGATTGGTACTCGCATCGCGTCTGGTTCGGGTGATATGACTGTGCGCCTGTGGAATGTAGTGAAAGTGCAGTCATCCCCTATGTCCAGAGAGCCAGATTTCTCCCCATTCTCGCTGCATCGAAGCACCGCACCTCCCACCCAAGAAAGCTATACCACGCCAACCAATGTTTGTAACGATCACTTCATTTCCTTCTCGTCTAGCCTGGAACATGCCCTCCCCAACCCCGCTGACTTGCTCGAACCCTCTCATCATAATTGTAATTCAACCCCTTTCTTCCTGCAGGCTGACGGATGGATCATGGGACCCCAACCATCGGCTCCTTTTCTGGGTACCCTCCCGCTTCCCGTTATCTATTTTATACTCCTGGCACTGCATTGGTGATCCCGAGAGGAGGTGCTGAGCTTGATTTGAGGCGCATGGTACATGGGACACACTGGTCGAGTTGCCGAGATACGTGAGTTCTTAGTCTTTACCATCCGTCTTCGCAGTTGCTAACATCAGGACTTCTAGCTCCATGTAACGATGATTTTTATTGCCGCAACATCCAGTGTATCGTTTGATTCTTTGATTCCTTGTCAATTTCTATACCTAGTACCCAGCCTGAATTTTTTTGTTGTCTGACTGAATAGTCTGCAGAGGTTAACTAGTTAATATGTACTCTCTAGTTACTAGGTACATTCACAGTAGCGTCTTCGATGTTCGTCGTTTCTGTTTTTCGACTTTCCGATGAACCTAATATTTCCACATGTGTCACTGAGACTTCGATGTAGCGAAGTGGCGAACAATCGAACAAGACTGAGCTCCTTAGTAAGACACATTGTTTGCAGCCCAACTCTTGCACGCCGTGGGTCTATGCGCTTCGAAGACCTGTGGCCACTAAACTGACGGCAATCAGTGAAGACAAGAAGACAAATTGTTATTGTTTTGTGATGGCGTGAGGTGCTACAAAGAAACTGCTAGTGACCGAAGGGATAAACTATTTGTTGGGTATTTGGGCGAAAGCCCGCATGTCCTATGAGGTTCAACGAATGCCAGGCAGTGGAGAAGTCATAAGGAAACTTCGAACGTCGGTCAGATGAGCCTTTTGGTGAGTGATTTGCTCCTCATTCATACACATCAACTGACATTTCGTAGTTGTCCTTTCCACCCGTTCGTGATATTCACCTTCCCTCACACTGAACGTCACCGTTGTCTGGGCACCTCTGCGGCGCTGTTAGACCTCACCCACGTGCAATCAAGGTTCAAGTTCATGACGCTGCAGAGACAGGGCCAGATATTTCTTCCCTGTCGATTTTCATGTCAGGGCTGGCACTCCGTGAAAATTATTGGCTCGATAAAGTATCCCTCTTGGCCAATCTGCTTGCCGCCAAGGTGCCCCGTAGCACCATCGTCCTTGCTAGAGGTTATGTGTCCCATGATGAGTTTCACGGGTGTCAAAGTTATGCGTTATAATAAAAATTGGATAAACGAACCTCAAATTGAGTCTTGGACACCTGTGGCCCTTGATATGCATCGGGTGAAAAAGGATCGCCAACTTTTCAATCATTCATGCCGAAGATGGTGAGACAGTTGTTGCATAATCATCGTATCCCTAACAACTATCTAGAGGTGGTTGAACAGGTAATGATACGTTATTATGGGTTTGTTTCATCGGGTGTTCATGAAGGATATCGACAGAGCGATCCGCGTTGCAACACGCTCTCAAAGCCGGCACTGCATTGGTTCGTTTTTTTTCCGTTATCCCATCCTGCATCATTAAGACTGAAATATCGATGCCCTTCGAAGGCTTCAAGCAGTCGGGAATTGGTCGTGAACTGAGCGAGTATGCTTTCGAAAAGTAAGCTCATGTCCTTCAAAATGACGCCGCACCAATGACATTTAGCTATATGAACGTTAAAGCTGTTCATGTCAACATTGGCATTCGATTGCGATCGCTTAGGACTCTCGCATCTTCAAGTTGTAGCTCAACCATGAACACACCGTTCGTCGGCTCTGTAACTGACAGGAGAAATGTTTAATGAAAACTAATGGCTTTGGGATAGAATTAAATTGCGTGACCTACGTATTTTTTGGACGCTCTGATTACAGGCTGTTCGGGTCCAATGAGGGTGCACACATGGTTGCCATGTGTGACGAGGAGTATGTGGTGCTCCCTTCCAACTCGGAGCCTTGATCGGTTCCAACACGAGGCAACACTCTGGCAACGAGTGATGAGTGCCCTGTTACCCCTTGCAAAATACTTCTCGAGGATGGCGAGTATCTGGGACCAGCAAAGCGATGGGCAACTAACAACCCGAGTCATAGATTCAGTCCTCGTCGTTGCTGTTGACGTTCGCATTGGCGAGCGCTAGAAAATTGTCCTGTTCCGGTGGTCAAGATATTTGCCGCTGTTCCTATTATTCGGGTAAGTCAGAGGGTAATTTGCAACTGACGAGGTTTTCGAGGTCTTGTCCTTACTACATTCCTATGTCCACGTTGCACGCACCCTGTTTTTCGGGAACTTTGGACAGCCGAAGTACTTCGGAAGGGTGCATAACGGGGCACTGACATCACTCCTTGAGTGTTACCTCATGTCAGAACCGATCAAGGCTCCGAGTTGGACTACATACTCCTCGTCACACTCCACGGTGGCCGTGCATGCATCCTAATCGGACGCGAACAGCCTGTCATCAGCATCCGAAAATTACATAGGCCACGCAATTAAATCTAATCCAAAGCTGTTAGCCGACGAATGGTTTACCCCAGAATTTTTTGTAAGATATAAAAGCAGGTCGTCTTCCTCTACTACCTGGGAGCTATTGAAACACAACAGATCCCATATTACCACCACCTCGTACAACCAATGCGTTTCTCCTTCTTCGCCAGTCATTGCTGCTCTGACAGCAAGTTATGTCCGTCAGTGCCACATCAGGCTGTTTTCAGCAGGGATGATGATTGTGTTGAACCTGACGGTTATTGTAACTCCACCATGACCTGCTGTGATGATTTCAAGTGCGATGATTATGTAAGTTTGCTTTAGATTCACTGGCAGGATCCAACTTCGTGACTCACCCTTTTCGCTTGTCATAGTACAGTGCATGCCTTCCTCCTACGTGAATTAATTCAGAGATTTGTTACCGCTCGCGAGAGTGAGTTGTGTTTCTGCCTTCCTATTGAAGTTGCTCATGGCTCGATTTCTTAGCTATTTGCTGAGTTGGTCGTTATGATCGCTGGTTGGGTCATTTTCACTACCACTTGAACAATGGGAGACCTTGAATCGAGTAGAGGAATATCTCGTGCTTAATATGATCATTGACTCGAAAACGCAACATATGAGTGAGCGAAGTTGTCAAGCCAGCTTGATACCTCCATGACTTCGAGTTGATGGTAAACGGTCGTTGATAAGAAATTGACGCTCAGAATGCTTGGGTTTGGGTCCAAGTTTAAGCCCACTTTCGTGCCAGCGACCAAAAACGCAACATTCAATTGACTCGACAATTAACTGTAATCGTGCAGGGTACTACTGTGAGGACGTTCTGTGCATTATCCCGAAAAACATAATGAAGAGGATGACGATCGTATCAGCCACTACAAGATAAGAAATGAAATTGTCACCCAGAAAAGCGATGAAGAACCGTAGCAAGATACCAATGGTCAGCACCATAAAACACGAAGTGAGAGGTACACCTACCGCACACAAAACAACCGACAGAGACGCGAGGAAAACATATTGTTGGATAGCAAGGAAACCCAAGTAACAGATGATGAAGGCAGGCGGTAATGGTTTCCAGTTCTGAGATAAGGATTTTAGTCGAAAACAACACTCAAAGCTCCATAAAATTGCCTACAAGCTGGTCGTCATATTGATACCGGGCCTCCAGGAACCACAAAGGCACGAAAAAGCAAAGCCAAAATAATCCCAGCCCAGACCACAGAAGTGACAGATCGGTCCAGAGGGTGCATGGGCTAGAAGCACCAGTGTCCATTCGATTAACCACTATGGATGCTACATAGACTATATTTTGCTAAGAAAGCGGTAGCATCAGCCTTACAAAACAAAATACAGATTATCGATATGCTCATGGCTATAGCGACCCCGACTACCGCGCCGTTGAAGTTACGCTTCTCCCACCTATTCTTTGCTATTACATCCTGCCACAGTTCCTCAAGATTGGACTTTCCAAGAGTAAACCAGCAAAGGGTAATGAAGAAAAGCCGAGCAAGGGGCCATGGTGGTTGCTTCCACGTGTCAGGAAGGTCTGGGCGTTTGGATCTGTCCGGGCATAGCAGACGGGTGGACATCTGTCTTCATCAGATCTTTTGATTCGTGTCTGTAGAGGGGTAGACGTAAAGCGACAAGGGCGTCTGAAGCTGTAATATCAGACATGGTTTGTGACGAATTTGCCTGAGCTTGATGACCAGTCTGGAGGGAGGAAGGTTGTGAGACGAAGTCGGTGGGAACAGTAGGATACCTACCTCGATGTTGTAGATGATATTAAATAAGATGTGTTGAGAATTGAAGCCTTCGATCGGCCATGGTATATATTAGGTGCAAAAAAGGAAACGATATCAATGATCTTGGCCAGCATCGTTGAAATCGTTGACACTGTTTCGTTTTTTTGTCAGTCAAGCGCACATAAAAGTGTACCGTGAGTCCAATGCTAAACCAGTATGCACGTGTGCACCTTCAGCATGTCTCTTATTACAACCCAGACACATCAAGTAGAAAGAAACTCGAATCTTATCATGCGTGTGTGGCTCACGAGTTTAGGCCTATGCATGGTAAGTGGCATTAATGGCGTCGCGCGCGGCAGCTTATCAGCAAAAGACACATGATTAGTGATTTGAATACGCGCCCACATCTGGTCTCCCATACTAGAATCTCTATGGTCATTTCTTGAGGCTTCCTTCTTTATCGCGATCCGGTCATTGTCAAAATGGCATCTGTTTACATAGATGGCAAAAGTGGAAAAAGTTTGACGAACAGAAAAGTTATATTGGTGCTGCTAGACGTTGGCAAAAATGGTGAACTCCCTTTCTTTCTAGGGCCAGAGACGCAATCAGATGATAGCCTGGAGCTTGGGCGCGCGTCAGTCGTCGGTGTCCAAACCAATGTATCTGTAAGTAGTTAAGACTGTCGTCCCCTAACAGTTACGTCCAGATCATTAGGCCAAAAGGCGGTGATAATCAAAGCTCAAGCTTAAGCTTGATTATCTCGGACAGTGTTTATGTTGATAATGGGAACTCAGGTAAGCAACGAGCTTACAGTATCGTCGTGTCGGAGGCGGCGGGCTTTGAATATCGTGAGCTCTTCGCAAGTTGAAGTCTGCTGCTAGGTAGTTCGATTCGACGTTACCCTTGCACTTTTCTACACTGACTCCCTGCGGCAGCGTATTTCCGTTTATTCTACTAATTCTGACTCCAACCCCCAGGCAACAGATGATCTAGACCCACCAACAGATCCTTCATTCTGCCACCATCCCCGCGCAGACTCACTATGCCACGTCTCCTTGGACCTCCGGGACACCAATACATCTTACCCTACCCCGCATCCCCGGTGACAGACCTCAAGGCATGTCCCCATATTTAACCTCACTGGGAGCTTCTTCGAGTCGGTGGATAATCGAACTGCGCCCACCAAACAAATATACCCCCAAACAGACCAGCCATGAGTTTTGCCAGTGTCAAAGTTTCATACCTGTGCTGTACCATTTTGTGACCCGCTTGCCAGTTCAAAATGCACTTGATACACCTTTCAAATGCTTTCACACAATCCCCGTCTCAACTTCGCAGACTTTCCCACGATCTTTATCTCTACCTATCAACCATCCCTTGATCCCCATCCCCCCCACCGCAAATACCTCCTACTCGTATATATCCCCGCGTTTCCTCTATCTCATTTCCCGCCTTTGTATTCCATTATTGAGCGGTCTTGTCTGAAGACCTGTTGGTCATTCACTGGCCGTCTGGAAAGTAGGATATGGATGGAATGTACTCTCCAAGACTTCAAAGTTGTTACCGGTTTCAGAATCGATTCCGTGGTGGCTGCCTTCGTCAATGTGGAAGCCATGGTTGCGTTTCGTGAAGGAGTTGAGTACGGGAAAGGTATTCGTTGGATGCGTTCAAAGGTGACGTCTCCTGCTGTCAGTGTGCTATATGACTGACGCCGGCAGTGATTCCGACCCTGGTAAAGCCAAACGCCAGCTCGTCCGCGCTAGAAGTCTAGATGAGATTATGGTGTTACTGAGAAGTTAGCAGCGAAGAACTCGAAGTCTTGAATGCGAGCAACTGCCAGCCTTACAGCCTTGAATGTCTCCTATCACGCCCCCTCTGTATGGCATTTGTGTACTGTACCCTGGATCATTCCATTACATTTACTTCTCCTCGCTTCTCATCTCACAGCTATGGCCCAAGTCACTGCCATTTAGGGTACCGCACGGGTAACACCGAGGGTCGGAAAGTTGACACCGCACCCGCACCCGCCAACACCGTACCCTTCACGGGTACGGGTACACACCGACCCGTCAATGTCACGGTTTATGGAAAACACCGCGGTGTCTCTGAACACCGCGGGTACATTACCAAGAAGAGTGTATTAAGTATTAACAACAATGAAATAAAATAGTACTACTTTTCCTTGTCATTCTCCTCTGCTTCGACTTCATTTCGCTTCCGTTTTTGAGTCCTGACAGCGGCTAAAAGGTCCTCCATCACCAGAAGATCACTTCTGCCCCACGCTCCGAGGCAGAGAAAGGCACGAATTGTTGATGGTGCGAGTCGGTTGCGAGTAAAATGAAGGAGCTGCCAGCCCTGCGAGAAGACACGTTCAACCGCAGTTGATGTTGCTGAGCAAGATAATAAGTATTGATTGATTGAAAGAGGATTCGAAGGAGACATACCTGGGACAGAGAGATAGTCGAGTGCCATCCGATGCAGCATTGGATAAGCACGGCAGTTATTTTGCCACCATGCGAGTGGGTCCTTGGTTTTCACAGTTGGTAATCGAAGAAACTCATCCAACTCGCTACTAGTAGTACGAGACATGGAACCAAGTGAGTAGTCACCAAAGTCATCCTCGTTCTGTATAGTTGTCAGTGTCAGTGCAAAATTAAATGTTGCATACGGACTGTGTCTGCTTCAATGTCATCAGTAATCTCGGCAGATTTCTCGTATTTATCAATAAACTCTTCGCGAACGAGCTTCTCGGCAATGTCAATCCATTCTTTTCTCCCAGGAATGCTCACGGAAGTACTCGAGCTTCAAGCCAGGATGTAGGACTTTATGAAGATGATTAATCAATGATGTCAATGAAAGTTTGAAAGGCTGACCCATGGCAATGCGGTATACGTTGGAGAGATCTGTAATCTTCCAGTAGCGATCCATCTTGTTCTTTGCAAGCTGCATAGCCGACACAATCAGTATAGCATTCACTTGTGATCCTCAAGCTCTCAGAGGAAGGAAAAACAGAGAATCAAACACGGTGTTCAATGGCTGTCGCGCGCCTGGTTCCCGATTTGGTATATTATACCCGCCCAAACAACCCACGGTGAATGGCCACGGTATGCTCAAGGGTACGACTATCCTACTCTGTACCCGTACCCTCCAAACCCGTCAGCATAGAACCGCGGTGTTACCCATACCCGTGCGTTTCCCTACTGCCATTACCGAACTGTCGATCTTTTTTCCATTTCCCACTCAACGATAGGCAATAAAACATTCAATCATATCATTACTCATTCGTCTGTTTCGCTTTGACCATGTGGACTTTTACGGGACCACCTTTCATCATTCCATCGTATCAAGTTTCGAGTACCCACACACGCAACGTTGCAGACACATGGATGTTTCTACAACAACCCCGGTAATCAGAGAACAGCATCACGACCGCAAAACAGAATGTCTGTGTCATACCCGACCTCGTGATCAAGGATCTGTTCAAACGGGTCCTTAGATACATTTCGAGGCCAGACGCCGTTTTTTTCTCAGTGCTCACTGCTTCAAATGTTCAGTGTCGTGGTCGTCACTATACATGTAGGTTGCTAAAGTCTCAAGTGGTAACTGGCTCTGATGCCTTTCACAATGATTAATGCGTGCGACTTGGTGGTCTTCCCGGGCCTTAAGAAACACGCAACTTATCTAGACACCTTCATCTCACGGAACACGTTCCTTCCTCCATCTTTTGCTCTATCCCACTGCACGTTTCTCTCTCTGAGCGGTGTACACCCGGCGGGTCGCTTTAATGACTGGCCTTTGGGGTTATCACTCACGAATGAGACCACCAAGCATTTCTAAGTCCAAGTTGATCAAAGACAGTGTCAATGCTGGCTCCTGACATTCCACACTCTGAATATCCCATCGAATGATCCGCTTACAAGTCACATATCGTCTGAACTCCAGCGGACAGACAACACTTCCTTTGTGTGCCCCGTCAATTTCGCGATGGTTCTCGCCCGTGTCGATGTCCCGCAATCTCAGTGCACCATCAAAATTCCCGCTTGCCACATTCTTGCCTTCAGGGCGACAATGCTATGTCATGCACTCCTCCACTTCCTTCGTCTTTCCATGCCTCCCCAACCTGCATGTCGCTCTCCAAGTCCCAGACTTGAAGTGCATCCTATGAACAGATGGAGATCCGATGTCCCCGGGCAGCCGTAGGACAACATAGACAGTGCTGGTATGTCCATGAAGGCTTTATGAGGCCCTATAGTTGATCTTTCTTGCTTCGTATGAGCCTGGGGAAGACCATGTATTGCTGCTCAGAGACTTTACCTAATGGGTGCGGGACAACTTCAGTTCTTACTTTCAAAAGCTGGCATACGAATGTCATCACTTACTCAACTTATGAGAAACAGGGAGTATGTTTTCGTTCAATGTTGAGTCTATACAGAAGGAGGTCGTTATTAGGACCTTTATATGCCGCGTCTTATATTCTGTATCTTCGTGTTTACCTCACTTGGTCACGGCTGTGCAGATCAAACACCCAAGTCCAAGTCTCATTTTTTTCATCTGCACTTTCTTCAGTGCTCATACTTCAGCATCGCATCTGGCAATCTTGCTACCAGGTTTTGTTTTCTTCTTCACTGGCGAGATACAATTATCTGGGCTTGTTATTTATCCCCATGTCTGCTCGAGAGGATATCCTGCCACAATGCTCTCCTCTCCAGACTCCGATCCTTGTTCCCAATGCCTCATAAGTTCTTAGTCATTTGTCGCTCGACCAGCCATAAAAAATCATTCCAGTCCTGCTCACATCTTCCTAATCTTTCTCCCGAGTCGTTTCCCCGACCCTAGATCCCGATAATCTGAGGAAGACACGTCTCCTAATCTGGCGATGATCCGTTACCTTCAATTTGCATTTTCGGCAACGGTGTGCTCACACCCAGTTTCTAGTCTCCAGTAGTCATACTCACAGATTGTTGTGTAGTGGTCATTTCAAATGAACGGCATATACTATATGCACAGGCTTCTTCCACCACGAACCATAAGTGCTGACGGTCTGCCAAGGTGAAGTTAACGTCGTCGCTGTGGTTATGTTTTGTGTATATTTTATACCGCTCAGATACATCCAGACATCCTGTTCGCGTTCTGAATCTTCCGGTATAACATTATTTATCTGCCAACTAGTACAGGTTATCGGATTTTAAACGAGGTGTTGTATCGAAGTCAGGCAGATGACGTGGATGTGTGCATGCGTGCGGTGCGAGACTCGTGGGGTTCGGGATGACAGTAATGGGGAAGGAAAGGTGCAGACGAGTGTTTCTGGATGCGAGAGCGGTAGTACTTTCTCGCGGATCTCAGGTAGTGATGACAATCCTGATGGCCTGACGCTTCTGAAAGGTTGAATGAACGCTATACCCACACGCTACCCACACCTACCCACACGCTACCCACACCAATTAGGCCCCACTATGTGGACCATGGTTTCGTGTCAATGCACGGCCGTCTGAGCGTAGCGCAGGGATAATAACGTCAAGCAAGACCTTCAAGTTGTCAGGGATGTGGGTTAAAAGAGTCAATGCTGCGCCCCTGTTTCGCGCTTCACCAGGGATCTTATCTTGCTAAGTATTCAATCTTTGTGGGAAAATACAGGACACATTTTACTTGTATTGAGAGCAAATATGACCGATTTAACCTCAGGGAATTTTTTTTGAAATCTAATTTGTGTCCATTGAGGATGGTGTTCTATGTAGGACAATACTTTCTAATCTATGGGACCCCCGGTGTCTCTTCTGATTTCTGAAGTCACGAATGCCCTGATGTGAGGTGTACCCTCATCAGTCCGCCCTTCCCGCCAGCACATGCACGGTTTATTCAGGAGATTCTGCTGCCATGACATAAGTGTCCCTGGCAGCATAAGTGTTCCTGGCAGCATAAGTGTTCCTGGCAGCATAAGTGTTCCTGGCAGCAAAATTGGGCATGGCAGCATAATGTTCCTGGCAGCAGCACTGGCACTGGCACTGGCAGCGGCAAGGATTGTGAAGCAAACGATTTGAACAAGCTTCATGGTATCTGCATGACTATGCTTCAGCATATAATGCGACTGTTCCAGGAAACCACCCACCGACAAAAATTTATTGTCTAATAAGCTGCACTGTGCGCGAAGTTGATACGACAAATCTTAGAAGAGCTATTAAATGTTGATTCAAGGAAATGCGCGTAGTGTGGTTACTCACTGCAATGGAAGGCGGTCGTTTCTGAGGTCTTTTCAATTCAACCGCATTGATTTTATACCTGTTCTCGTCAGGGTTGCATTATCTCCAAGCGGTAAGACGATTGCAAGCGGAGGAGGCGATTATGTGGTGAGGTTGTGGGACGTCGAGAAGAGAAGGTCATTGCCAATATTTGGACAGGACATACCGGATTTATGTGTACATTGTGGAGTACAGATGGTGAGCGAGTAGTGAGTGGACCATGGGATGGGACAGCAGCAAAAATGTCTTTTCAATCAAAACCGGGCATCACTGGGTGCATGCAATGATGTACTCGCCTGACTCATCAAAACTTGCAACAGCAGGAGACTGGGATAACGCTGTAAAAATCCGGACACGAAGACGGGCGAGCTTCTCAACACACTCAAACACGATCGAGCATTTACAGCTTGGCCTGGACATCGGACGGACAGAAGCTTATTTCCGGATCATTGGGCCCGATTAGGATATTCGACACTGCCACTTGGCAGCAGAAGGCCACACCAGTACTTGATGTCTACACCATCTCCTTGTCTCAAGAGTCAAACACACTGCCTCCTTGCAAGTGCATCTTATGATCAAACAGCGCGTCTATGAATCTCGACACCAACCTCCCAGTCGGACCACCCCTCCAGCATGAAGATGTTTTACGCTCTGCAGCTGCCCTATCCCGATTCCCCAGATGGCAAGGTACTAGTCACTGGTTGCAACAATAATAATGCGTACACATGGGACGTTCATACCATCCTCAAAAATCTGGCCTTGAAGACCTCCTCCCGTCTATTCCTAATGTAAATCTCATGGTCCTTCGGTGAAGACTACACTAACATCCCACTCGCAGGTCCCAACTCAAAGCCGTTAATGAACGTACGTGACGCATTCCTTAATCTTTTAACCACCTCAATATTGTCTCTCTAGAGCAATGCTACGCGACGTCCACCTATTCAAGTCCGTCGAATACCACAAGGATTTTTTTCATGGAGTACAAATGGTGCACAGGTGTACGTCTACATTCTGAACCATTTCATGTTCTCCACCTCTGTACTTTCAATCTTCTGCAGCACGCGGTACCATCCTCATCTCGTTCTCCTTCACAACACCCTCGCAGTACTCGTGCACCTCTGCTTGAACGCTTTTCGTTGCTCTTCCGCCACTCTCGCTCCAATACCGATGGAGCAATTGAACTACAGCAACGCCCAACGCGGTCCTCTTCTCTCATCAGGGACTCATATTGTCGAAGTTCCCACAGTACAAGATAGAAAGATATTTCGTTCTTCTTGTGCGTTTCGCGTCGCCATGGTTTAATCATTTCCGTCCAGACTTGTTTGTTGCTCGCCGGCCAGAACGTGAGAAGGCGAAACGAGCACAGCAACAGCAAGCTCAATCGCACGGCCAAGCCAAGGCGTCATCATCACAAACTAGCCCTCCGACGCCTCAACCTCCGGGACACCTCATACTCTAGGCACTACCACACTACGTGCAAGACCTGCGCATTCACGCCCTTGTCCGATTGTTGTCCCATCTCGTACTTTTTTTCTTTTCTGTGCATCACCTCAACACGCCAGTGACAATATACAACCAACACAGCACAATCGCAAGGCCAAGCACAGACACATGCCATATCGTCGCAAACACAGCCACAGCAAGGTCAATCGCGAGGTCAACCCCAGGCTCAGGCGCAGACTCAGCCTGCACCCACTCCGCGTCTGCGATACCTACTGCTCTTGATGCTTGTGCTAACCGCAAGCGGGGCAGCCACGCACCCTTCATTGCGGACCCATTTCGCTCTTTTTCTCTGCTGTGCATCTCCCCGTATGCAGATGGGCACTAACACTGCAGCATCTGGACACCTATCTTGTCTTTGGATCCGGTTTTTTAAAATTGTTATAATCTTTGTTCACGCAACCACTTTCCTGCAATGCATGCATGCTACCCCACCCGGCTAGTTTTAACAGGCTATAGTGATCTTGCAGCAGTTTTCCGTTATGACCTCCCCTTCCGTCCATAGCAGGAGCATGGACAATCTACCATTAACAACAGGACCGGGTGATGCCTGCAAATGTGAGTCTCCTCTTTCTCGTTCACCGCTACTCGATTCGAGACTCCCGACACTCATTCTTGTCCCTGCAGCATGATAACCCTCAGGGAATATAGCCACATGCACTCAGTATTCATGCTCAAGGATCTGGCAGCAATACTACAAATCTCGAGTTCTCGTTTTTCTGTGGTCGCCGCTTCGTCGTGACAGAATGCAGCGACGCCATTGAAGAACGGGTTCTCTTTTGCGGACACAATGCCATGTGTGTTGTATCTAGACGCCCCGATACTTACCAGGCCCAACTTGCGCAACCTGCTCTTGCATTGAAGGTCGTGATGCACGCAGTCCCCGATGTGTCCAGGTCGTGTCGGACATGACGTGCTTGAGAGGCTTACTCAGCTTTCATCTTCGCATGAAGCCTGGTTAGATGTCAACTACGTCTAATCTTGCTACCAAGTTCTGTATTTCTTCACTGGCGAATACAAGTATCCGAGCTTGTTATTTATCTCCCTCCCCCTGCATGTCTGTTCGAGAGGACGTCCTGCCACATCATCCCTCGTTCCCAACGTCTCATATTAGTTCTTAGTCACTTGTTGCTCGACTAGCGACATATCAATCCTGCCAGTCCTGCTCAAACGTTCCTAATCTGTAGCCCCCCGAATCTTTTCCCCGGCCCTAGGTCCCCATAATCTGAGGAAGGTATCTCCTGATCTGGCGATGATGCATTAACATTGTAGCGGTGCGTTCACACCCAGGCTCTAGTCTCCAGCTGTCATACTCACGGATTGTTGCGCAGCAATCAGTTCAACTAAACGCCGTGGCCTATACAAGCGGCCTTCTTCTGCCACGAGCCATAAGTGCTGACGGTCTGTCAGGGTGAAGTCAACATCGTCGCTGTGGCTATATTTTGTACATATTTATGCCGCTCGGAGATCCTGTTCTTGTTCCGGATATTCCGGTATAACATTAATTATCTGCCAGCTAGTACTTACAGGTTATTAGAATTTAAGTATTGTATTTTAAAAATTTAGAAGTGAGGCAGACTCGGATGACGTGGCTGGAGCATGTGAGAATCGTGGGGTTCGGGACGATAGAGTAATGGTCAGCATCTGGAGGGAAAGGTACGAACGAGCATTTCCGGATGCGAGAGCGGTGGTTCTTTTCTCGTGGATCTTTAGTGATAGCGTTCCTGACGGAAACGGCGGCCTTGCGCTTGTAACGGGTTGAATGAACGCCACCCATGCCAACTAAGCTCATGGAGCGTAGTTGTCAGCGTAGCGCAGGGATAGTTGGAAAGCAAGACATTGAAGTTGTCACAGCTTGTCAGGGATGTGGGTTAGAAGAGAGTCAACGCTGCGTCTCTGTTCGTGCTTCACCGAAGAATCTCATCTGTGCTGAGTATTCAATCTTTGTGGAAAACGGTGCACATATTTGACTTGTATTGAGAGCAAATATGAAAGAATTAACAGGTTCAATTAACTTTTGCGATACTGACCTAACTATCCTTCCTGACCTACCAAACTAATCCACTAACGGTTGGCAGCACGCCCAGCACGCGTCAGGCCCTGTCCACTGGTAAGGCAATGTCCCTGCCGGGCAGTTTCGAAGGTTGTTGAGAGGTGCACGAGGATAGGCACACAATGCTTGCTTCAGGAGAATTTGCTGTCACAGTGGTACTGGCACTGGCACTGGCACTGGCACTGGCAGCGGGTAAGGATTGTGAGGTAAATGATTTGAACGAGCTTCATGGTATCTGCTATGGCTATGTTTCAGCCTATAATGCAATCATGCCAGTAAACCACACACCGAAAAGTTTAATCGTGCGCACTGTGCGCGAATTTGCTATGACAGAGTCTTAGAAAAGTTATTATATGTTGGTTCAATGGAATGGGCGTAGTATGGCATAAGAGGGATGCTCACTGTAACAGAAGGCGGATCGTCTATGAGGCCTTTTCAACTCACCGCGTTGATTTTATACCTGTTCTCGTCATGGCTGAAACTATACTCGGAGAAAGTGTTATACCAAAAAAGAGATGCAGCCCTGATATTGAAAATTAATTACCTTGACAATCCTCAAGCAAAGCACTTGCTCCGATCAACGGATCTAGAAACAACTAAGATTAAATCAAGTATGTGAACGCAGAAACTTAAACAACGCCCGATTAAATCTAATCGATGAGACTAGAAATCAGCAGTAATAGACTTGCACAGTAACCTGCATAAGCAACGAAGTGCTACATGATCAGTTATACCACCACAGGATTCACGAACGACACTCCGATTGGTGGGGGAGCGCATGAGGACACCAAGTCAACGGGTACTTGGTTTTTCAGGTCCTCACCTACTGCTTCAAAAGACAAACACACCCCATATCAATTGTCTCGGTGACTTTGTAAGATCGATAATAACGTGGACTGGTGGCGCTACTCCCTGTCACACTGCGGGTGGCGGTCGCTGCTTTTCGTGCTGAACGCATGTCATTGGAGGGATGATCATATTTGCGGCTAAGGAGCGCGTTCGCTGCTCCCGGCGTTCGGCTGGTTGAGATTTGTACCCGGTACGGGACTTGCATAGTCGTTCAAGAACACTTCTTGAGGTTGAAGATACTGGACATCTGCATTCGCTGATCTTATCGTGCTTGAGCTTCAGGGACAAGTGTGAGTGGTCTGGCGTTGAGTAGTTGTTGAAGAGCACAAACGTGGTGGGAGGTCACCCGGTCCCGTTGTTAATCTTTGAGAAAATATATCGAGATGGGAATAAAGCCGCTGAATGGATATTCATTCGTTTAGATAGCCGAGCAGTACTATTTTTGTATCGATCGTCGCGCCTGTGATGGAAAAGGTAATTTGTGGGACAAAACTGGGGAGGAGTGCACGGACTGTATCAAGTATGCAACAATCACCTATCATCGCATTACTATTGACTGTCTAGGGGAGGTTAGTGATCTACCGTTGCACGTGGATGATTGAGCGGGTGGGCCGGCTGAGTATCTGCAGCATACCAAGATTTGGGATTGTAATAGGCCAATTTGAAGAGGGAGTTGTTTGTGGGCAGCAACAAAGAAGAGGGGAGTGGAGGAGTGATTCCAGGAGGATCTTGTGATGGTTGTTCCTTTTGGGTGTCCAGGAAGGAAAGATCCTAAAGTGCCGCGGCGCCATGGACTGTTGCGGTGCTACAGGTAAAATTCAGTGTCCTTGACGTCGTCGTTGATTTGGTCCTTGATGAAATAACTTCACCGATGAGAGAAAGTAGCTCGTTACTAGGTAGAGCGTATGGTCCATCATACTAGAGATGTCAAGAACTGGCCAGGGTTACCTTCAACGTAGTCTCAGAAGTTCACAAGTTCGGAATGAAGCAATTGATTCAGCTCTACCCGGGCACTCAACATTACGCCGGACCCGTTACTTAAGTAATATCGTGACGTTCCTTGAAATTTTTTACCATCTTTCTCACTAGATATGCACTCCTAGCTAAGAGCCCTCTATAGGTACAGATAACATCTCGAGCTTCCTACTAATCCCTCGGCGCTTGATCTGCTCTTCCTCCCAACGCCAACTCGATTTACTCGTCTCAGGGCATCACAGAGTATCACGATGAACTAGTACCTCTGAAGGCCATGTCGTATTTGCTCATATACAACACCAGCTGATCTGATTCGTTATCGACGCAAGTGCTTATTTCGACGTGTCTTTATCCTTCTCAGCTCTGCTAAATATTTTTTACGCCTCCCAGTGCAGGACAAACTTGTGACTTGGGCAAACACTACCAAGTGTTCGTCAGTGACAGTACTTCCAACTTATATTGGGATACGGCCGCGTATATTATCATGCGTTTATCGGAGCTACAGCGTCATCGCCTGCGAGGGTCTTGGGAACCAATGATTGGTTCTAGAGCTCCTTGCAGTTGGCAACGTGGCATCGCTGCTGTCCAAACTCGCACTTTAAACTTTGCTTTTCCTTATGCAGCGCACCTGGTATGTGCTGCTGCTCATGCTCATTCCTTGGGGCAATGCCTGATATCAGGCGTTCATCAGAGTCGCAGCGTCATCACCGGCTAGTTGAAATTATCATTGCAGTTGATGTCGCTGCGTTTCGAGCAGATCACAGAGATGCATTTCACTATATTTCGTAAATTGGTTGATGATACAATGTATGTACTGACCATGCATCCTTGACAGTTCTACGCGGCGTTTTTCACCTCTCCCGGTGGTAGACATACACCACCCCCGATAAGCGTCACTTGGGACTCGTTGCAGATCTATGCGATCCCCCGATATTGGGCACAACCTGGATAGTAACACCTTTGGACTGCACCCGATATCGGGCGTTCATCGAAGTCGCGGTGCCACCACCTGTAACTGTCACTACGCTTCGAGCAGATCACAGAGATACTCTTCACTCAGGTTCTTACCTTACCTTGGTTGAGTAACAATACACGCACTAACCGCGTATCCTTCACAGTTCTGCGTTCCTGATCTTTCACCCCTCCTGGCGCAGGAGAAAAACACCATTGGTATGGCCAAAATAAGCATCATCAATCTACTAAGGACTCGTTGCAGACCTTCGCGGTACTCCCGATATCGGGCATTCATCGGAATCTCACTATCCCCACCTGCAATAATCTCTAGGAATTCATTAAGGGAT
>NW_024540666.1:0-25672 GCF_016647625.1 Suillus subalutaceus
GAAGGAACCCAATCTGACCAAGCTAGGCGCCAAGCATGCTCCCACATCCTCAACAGCCTTCACTGTGACTGGCTTCTTTGGACCAACTGGGGACAAATTTTAAGTGTTAGACACGACCCTTTGAATACTTTAGCTCACCTGTGTGCTCATCTGGGTGGGACCTATCTTCTAGGTCTTCACATGCATTTGCAATAGCATTGCTAAATAAAGAAACTTCCATCTGAGCTTGAAGCATTCTCTCCTGCAATAAACATTGTGCTCCTCCTGGAAAAGAATATTGTCTGTTCTTCTTGCTGGAGCTGCTTCTGCATTGCGACCACCCCCCAAGACTCACATCAAGGATTGTGGGAGTCGACCCATGCAAACAGCACCGAAGCAGTGACAAAGAGGGAGTCTGGAAGCTGGAGGTGATGTTAAAAAAATATAAGAAAGATGTGAGAGTACTGATGGTGTCAGGGTCCCTGTTTCTTGAGCCAAGATACAAGTGCTACCTCGGTCTGGTCATTTCCAATAAATTGATTTTTCAGAGGTCTCTCCCATGTAGAAAGAAAACATGGACAGATAATATTGAACACGTTGAAGTTGAAGAAAAGGGACTTGAAGGGCTTCTCAAGATTGTTTGATGCTTACACCTATACAGTAGGCTGGCGAGGGATGGCCAAGTGATGGCAATCAAATGGCGGTTGATTGGTTGATAGGGTTCTGAAGTGATGGACATCATGATGATGCCCAGTTGATGGTAATCAAACTATAAAAACAATAGTAGGTTAGATGAATTATTATGTAATAAAGCATTTATAAAACTCAATAGGTGACTGAATCCATGTGACTTGCGACTTTGCAGGCTGGGAGTCATGTTATCCCAGCTTCAGACTGTCATGAAAAGTTTGCAGCCTAACAGAGACAAATTGATATTTCAAAATGCAGACACAGATACAGACACGGAAACTACTAAGTCATAGTGTACGTGGAAGTGGTAGCGGACATGGAAACAGGTAGCTGTGTTCTCATTCGGCTGGCCAATGTGGCAAACATCGGCCCTCGCTGCACATCGCAGTCCCATAAGCAGTAGTAGAGAAATCATATATGTAAACTCACGTAATAGTGCAAAACTTGCGAAGGTCATTTGCAAATGAGGGGAAATCAGGATTGTCCTGCTGATTGCAACAACAGGATGGCAGTTTTGCGTAATTCTGGTGCACCTGGCTGATGGCGGAAAGGTGGGCATGATGTCAGTGACGCCCCAAATGCTTATCAGCTTTGACAGCAGAGTTTGGTAGCACTGGTGATAAAAGTGAACAAAACGCACACCAGAAAAAGTCGAAGGCGCTTACAGTAGATCCTAATAATGCAAGTGTGTCAAATGGAGGATGTGGTGCATGCCTGAATGCCTCGGTATTGAGATCAGCCATAATGAGCCTCACTCAACATGTTGTGGTGGTGCAGAAGACAATATGATATATAATCTCCTTTGCAATCTGCTCTCTAAAAAAGAGAGCCAAACTGTTTGCCTACAACGCAAGATAAGGTTTGATAATAGAAAAGAATCTAGAGAACTCACTGCAATGGGGAGCGCATTCACATATGGGTGAATAAACATTTGCACAAGGCCCAGAACTTTGTCCCTTAGGGCTATGCCCCACATTGCATCACTTCTGAGGCCAAAGCCTGCGCGAGTGTCATCCATGGAATGAGCTATTACTCGCCTAGTATCATAAAGAAAGTGTGATAATCATGGACTCGCCTATCTGGAATCAGACCAGTGATTGAAAAGCAAGAATGACATGTACCATGAGCAACACCTCATTGTGCGCCATGGGCAACTTGGTCATTGTGGTCAAAACTAGAAAAGAATGAGCATCTGTAATCTGAATCCAGAAGTTGAGCTGCAGACCTTCTTCCAATTCTTCAGCTGCAACATTGGCCTTGAGAAGGCAGTGGGGCCAGATGGTACGAATGAGCTGACATCTGCATTCGGCATACTCATTAGTGACAACAAGATGAGGATTTTCCAATGATCCCTGCTCCACTGTTATCACTTCCAATGCCTCCTGCAGGATTGGGAGGTGGGTCGGGCAAAGAAACTGACACTTCAGGATGAAGATACGCTGGCAAAGGGTTGGTTCCGTTAGGATGCAACGTAGATGGTAAAACCAGTGGATGAGACATCTCCTGCTTGGAGGGCCGACTCTTTTGAAATCCGTGGCTTTTCCTGCGCCCAACGAACTCCTTGAGGGAGGAGATTGCCAATGACAGACACTTTTTCGTGGAATTACATGAGTGCTGGTGATGAGTGTAGTTGTTTTGCACAGTAAAAGATCGTTTACACACACATGTGTAACTAGGAGCTGACATGGAGGATTGTATAGTCACGAACTGTCCTCTAATGAGGTCTGATGGTGCGGTGTATCACTACACGTTGTCATGCATGGTATGGAGTTCATACCATGACATATACAAATAGCAGTGTAAAAGGAGATGATTAGGGAAGTATATGAGGATATATTTCTCACTATCATAAGCTTTGTTTCTATTTATTTAGTTGTATTTGTAGTTTCCATTAGTTTCTGTCTCTTTCCATTTGATCTTGTTTATTCAGCCACTTGATTACATCAGTGAGCCACTCAGATATGTTTGTAAGCATGTCATGTGATTGGTAATATTCTGATTTGTAAGGATTTTCCATGACTCGTCATGTTTAAGTCATGATTCATCATGCTTTGTAAGATTTTACTCATGTACTTTAGTAAGCAGCTGATTCAGCACACCCAAAAGGCTTGGTTTGTAAGCATAATCTTACCAATCCAGTGATGACTCATTGCTTAGTAAGGATGGCTTCTAAAATGTATATAGACTCCATTTTCACATAATATATAAGTTTTTTCCCCTTCCATTCTGTTCCCAAACTGTGTGGGAACGTAGAAATTTGAAGTGCCAGGAGTTTTCCCACCTTCTGTCTCAACACTGTGAGATTACGAAGAAAGTGAAGGCCTATGAGTTTGCCCTTGAAAACAATTGTATTCACTAGTCTAGATTGATTGTATACTATCTTACAGGGATCGCCTATACAATAATCTATCGTTTTACGTAGTTTTACATATTCGAGCCACATTCAGTTCAGAGGTCCATATTACCTACTAGGTTTACATTAACCTGACAAAAATATATACTACTCCTTTACTATCGAGAAGTGATCTAGCAAGGAGGAAGTAATCTATTACCCTTTGGCCACCCACAAACACCACATTATCAACCGAGAAGTAGAAAATCCATTGACTGTGAACTTAAGGAGTAGGCACCTTAGTCTTATTGAAGTACAATTGTGATTGTATTTCACCTCAACTTATACAAGACCCTCAAGTAAGAAGACAATGTTCCTCAATGTATGCATGTCTCACTGGCTTTGTAGCGGTACTGTGAGTAGAGGTATGTGAAGTCAGGCACCATTACATACCTGCGTAATATGGTTTATCATGTATACACACAAACACAATGGTGTTAAGATGGCTGGGCTGCAGGGGGGAAGCGATACGGAGCCAATCTTACATGCTCCAAAACATAAACGATGTGGATGGCACAGTGTTTGTCACCAGAATGATTGATGGCAGCCGAAATACCTGTTAAGAACCGGTTTGCTCAAACAGAGGTTGGAATGAAGGTCCGAGGGACTTGGCCTCAGCTCGTACACTGTGCCTCTTACCCGAGTATGGTGCCCTCAATTTCAGATGAAGTCCGATGATGGTCCAACGAAGTCCGGAGGACTTTCTGGATGAGCAATGGGAAACATCCAGACGAGTGTGGGAGAATTTCGGAGGAGTACAGGAAAGTCTGGAGGAGTTTCCACTGCATGGGAAGTGAGAGACCCCAAGATTATGCCTATAGAGGAAACAGAATGGAGAGGAGACTGCAAGGGACAAAGTCCAAAGCAGGATAGGAATAGGAGGGGTGGAACTATGACAGGAGGACAGGAGGTCCGAAGGTCAGGACATCTGGAGGTCCAGAGATCTGAAGGTCCGAAGGTCCGAAGGTCCGAAGGGTCCGAAGGTCGAAGGTCCGAAGGTCCGAAGGTCCGAAGGTCCGAAGGTCCGAAGGTCCGAAGGTTGCAGATATAGTTCTGGAGGTATGGAGGACAAATAGGGGCTACATCAGATGCGGTCCAATGTAGAAACAAACAGAGGTGGACTACACTTAGGTAGAGTCGGAGAGGACGGGATTGGACCAAAGTCCAGAATGAGTGCCGGAAAGGCAAACTCCAGTCTAGGGAATCAATCCCTAGACTCAGAATGGAGATATAGGGGACAAATCCAAAGGTCCGGATTTCCAGCCTAGGGAAGGATTCCCTAGGCCTAATGGAAAGGCCAGAAAACTTAGGTGGAGAAGTCCAAAAGAAGATTGGGCAAGTTTAAATCGAGAGGGAGCAAGTCTATGCTGATATTCAAACTAAGGAAACTGTACAGGAGTTGTACAGAGGTTTATATACTGGAAGGGATTTGAGAGGATCAGTAAGCCAGAGACTAATGCTATGTACAAGCATATGGAAAATATTAGGAAGTATGAACAGAACATAAGTAAATGAACTCGGAGATGAACAAAGTACAAGTATCAATAAGCAGAACGGTAACAGAGATAACTGAAGTCCGGAGTCAAGGGAATTACCATATGGGGATAGACACTGATTTAAGGTTTAGGCTCGGATATGATGTATAGGTTGGATCCGGAGATCAGGAGAGGTGGATATCGGATCAGGCGTCTGGATATCAATCCGGAATCGGATGGGATGTACTCAATGTAGATAGGACAAGGGATGGATGATGCAGGCTAACTGCGGAGGTCTGGAGGTGTATGGATATGGATGCATGGATATGCAGAGCTGCAGGGATCCAGATGTGCAAGGATATGGATGGATATGGATCTGGAGACATGGAAGGGGGGTCTGGAGGTCCGGACATGGCGTGGGAACATCTTCAGATGTAGGTCCAGAATGCGGGATATGACAATACCAGGAAAGCAATGGCACTGGTGTGATTGGACTACACGGGGCATTATATAAATAACTTCGAGTGGAGGTGCATTGCACTTACATGTCTGCACCATCGTCTCCTTCCTCTGAGGGCTGGAGCCTGAATGTACGCAATTCAGGCCTGATTCCAATGTCATCAAATGTTGGTGAGGATCTTAACTGCACGCCATGGTATACTCCATTATCACGGCCAAACAGGCAGACTGACAATGTTTCAATGGTTAGTTGCTTTCATGAACACAAAGACTTCTCTCACTTGTATGTGCTACACTTAGGCCAACCACCCGACATGGACATCAGATACACCCCTCACAATTTGAGGCATACTGTTGTCCTGCATGATTTGGGAATCATGCATGGACATGACTACTAGGTATCCCCCTAAAGACAAAGTCTGTTAGCTTAGTCCTCAGACTAGTCAACCCATACCTTGGTATCAAACCTTGGTCCAATAGTTTCAGTTTTCCCTCAGTGATTCATGAATCCACCATGTTTTGAAGAAAAGTCATATGTGAGATGGGAATCACATAATGACCTAGTTGATATGAGAAGCAAAATAAAGTTTAAGGTATTGCCTTTCCTTTGGCTTATTCACTTTGGCTAGAGAAACCCATAGAGAAAAGTTCAAAGCCTAACAAAAACCTATCTAAAAAGCCCGCGTATTGTGTACTATTATTTGTTCCATATTTCTGAGTTGTTTTCTCTAGTGTTTCTTTACTTACTTTTCTATTAGGATGCTCTGACTAATCAGATGCTTTCATAAAATTGTACCTACAGGGTATGATGTCATAATGATGTCATAGGACTTCACCTACACTCCTGCAGGTATTTTGGTTGAAAGATATGATATCATAGTGATGTCATAATGATGTCATGTTCCATTGCTAGAACATTCCAATGACTCATAATGACTCATAATGAATCAGAGAGTGACTCGGAATGATGTCATTATCCCACCATGAATATTCTGAAATGTTCTTTTGCACCTGCTAGAACATTCTGCTCCAGTTTTTGGAATATTCTTCTCACATTCTGAAGTCATTACATCACCTTTTTACTTACATAATATTCCCCACACAAATGTATATAAGGAGAGCCCATTCTCCCCAAAAAAATAGATCTCCCACTTGTTGCATTCAAGAACTCCCACTTGAGCAAATTGAACTCTTACCTAAGAAGCTTCAGTCTGAACAAATTGCTGCTTACAAAGCCCATTTCCTTTGTAAGAACTGTCCAGACAAGTGCAGGGAAAGTGTTTCCCTTGAGATTACGTAAGTTTCTTGTGATAGAAACCCAGTTTTGTGAGACCAGTGTTCTCACCACGTAGTGTTTACTGACCAACACAAGCTTTGGTCAACGTTGTTATTTGTGAGACCAGCGTTCTCACCAGGTATTGTATACTGACCAACACGAGCTTTGGTCATTGTTGTTATTTGTCATTGTTGTTATTTATCATTGTTTTTCTATTTGTCATTTGTTGTTATTTGTGAGACTAGCGTTCTCACCAGGTATTTGTATATTGACCAACATGAGCTTTGGTCCACGTAATCACATTTGAGACCAGCTTCTCAACAGTTAACTGTATATTCAGGAAACCAGTTCAAGTGTCTAGACAGTATATCCTAGACAATCCCATAGTTTCAATCAGAAATAATAAAGCTCTGGCTAAGTTAATTTAACTGATTGGTTTAGCGAGCCTCCCAAGAACTCACACGTTATCTACCACGAAAGAAGAAAAGTCGTAGACTGTGTTAATCGAGGACTGGCAAGAAGTCTTATCCAGTGTAATTGTGGTGTCATTACATTCTTACACGTTTTCATATAAGACCCTCAGTTATTAAGACACCGTGATGTGGCATGTATTCTGCTACCCCCTGCTGCCTTTGCGCGCAACAGGGGGAAAAATATGTCGAAGTGTCAATATTCCCATGGACTACAAGAATATGTCAAGGGGAGTATGTTGCTGAATGCGCAACCAGCACTTGCGGATACATGTGTTAGTGAGGCTTCCTTGATCGAAAGGAAGCATTGCTAATATTTCATCTAGTTAATGTTGAGATATTCATCGGGAGAGCATGCATACCTGCTACATATTATCCCAACAAGGTACGTGTTTCAAATGGTACACAAAATTTACTCATATCTTCATAGAAGATAGTTTCTGGAAGCTTCTATGGTACAATTGAACTTAGGATCGTGATCAGGAGTTGAAATACCTACTCATCATTGGGCATGGTGATGGTTGAGACAGCCTGCTTTGAGACTATCAAAATTTATCTCGCAGAATACATCAATAATCCTGTGTTCTATATTTAGGTGTGAGATATGGTTCATTATACAGCGCGGAGGTGGAAGCACACCTCACCATCATTCTTATGCGCTTTGTGTGACGACTTGCAAACCATCAGTATTTCGAACTAATTCAAAGCAGTTATATTACAGAAACACCATCGGGTATGAGGACACCAGAATCGATACGTGACTTGAGGATTTTTTGAGTAGGGTAGATAGACACTATTTGCTACAAACTACAGCTACTGATACTTTTACTATTGTCAGAGGCCAGACAGATGATGGAAAGTGGAAAAGAGTTAATGAACAGGCGTGAGGGGTTTATATACTGAATGACTTTGGTAATCAAACTCCACTGGCAACATCCAGAATTGCCACAATGTGCAAGGTGTGTCAGCTCAATTTGGTTGGAGTTTCATTCATGGCTGACACATTGTGCATGAACCTTTTCTCACCGACATCCACTACCATCCCGCCCTCCTGCCCGCGGCGGTGCACCTCGGACTTTGGAGCCGCCTGTTATATCTCGTTCTTTCCTTGGTTGGCATTCTGGTTCTGTGCCTTTCATCTTACCCATACCGATTTATGTTTGATCTATTTATAGCATACTGTATTTCATATTGTTAGACATTCTTTTTGAATATAATGATATTGTTGACTCAAGCATTGACTGGAATTGAGTGTTGAGTGCTTGCTCGGTTTGTGAGCACTACTGGTCCTGAATGACACACATTCTTCACCAAGGAATAGGCTTAAATTTATAGTTAGACAAGGATACCCCTTTGGCTGGCTCTATGACAAGATATTATGTTTACAGTAACAACTCAGGAAATACATTACTCCCCTTTGCTGTAGTTCCCTCATTTTGGGGTTTTACTTTAAAGTAGTAGTCACCACTTGGGCGCACTTTGTGTTTCCAATGGTTATCGTTATCCGGCTATACTAGACTATTATCTGCGCTCGTTATAACACTCGCTCTGCATTTGCACTCACTTTGCGCATCCGTTTCCTTATCCGGTATTCTCCCACACAACGTGCGCCTTAGCATACACTTTCTCATGCTTGTGCTTACCTTAGTGCGCTCTCTCACACTTCACTCACTTCGCTTTTCCTCTCACGCTTTCGCACATCCATCGCACTACAAGGGTCTTTCATTCATCTGGTTCTGTGTTCAGTAGCAGTCCCCTTTAGGGTCAAACGTTCTTGCATTCTGCGAGTATAGCAGCTAGGCAGAGCCAAGACTCACTTAAACTGGTTGAGCATTTTAGATATTTCATATCAGCCCAGCCAGGTTGAGATCGCCTCACCAGTATACTCCAACTAGAAGAGTTACAGGACTCTGCCATTGAAGATTACCCAGTGGAGTGAGCTGCAATTCTGATGATTACATCCCATCAGCATTAACAAAACCACTTTCCGTGGCAGTGTTCAGCATGAGCACAGGGTATTTGTGAATCTAATAGATTCCTATCCAGGCCTTTTAGATCATCTCACAAAGGGTGAGGAGGAGGACGTTATTCACATAGGAGAATTGGTAAGTTCTTTATTTTGGAAGATCATTACACTCACCCTTTGCAGTTGGGTAAAGGAGCCTCTGGCGCGTGAGGCGATGATACCAAGACCCTCAAATCTGCTGTCCTCGAATGGCTTGTGCCCAGAGGACAGGCAGGGATACCGCCCCTCTCCCAGAATATTAAGTCCGACCGTGGGTTTAATCACAAAGTCACTGGTGTGCTGCTCTGACCTGCCGGCCTTGACTGGTCAAATGCAGAGTACGTCTTTTCACCTTATTAGTTAACAATCCTAACACTTCCCAGAACCAAGCAGAGTCCAAAGAGCAGCGAAACACTGTTCACAGTGATCAGTGGCCCATGTTCTTGTATGCTGGGTATGACTATGATCCCAAAGATCCATGGAAGGGCCTACTCCAAAGCGAGATACTGGTCTTTGTAAACTCATTTTATTGGCAATGAAGTTCTCAATCCAAATTATTTTCAGGGTTTTAAACATATCTTTAGGTCCCCGAGCTCGGTGGACAAGGAGCCAAAGGCCACGCGCTCCGGCAATGCTTACCTTCACAGCATGAATTTTGTAACTCAAGCATCCTTAGCTTATGTTGCTACACAGGCATGCAAATTTAAACGTACATGCCTTCCCCTGCCGATTGTTCCCTTAGGTTTGGTTTTTGCTAAGCTCCTCATCTGTATTTTCACATACTGATACGGTCACAGACTCAGAAAAATTTTATCATAGCATTCTTGACCTGTTGGAGGATCTTGATGAGAGTGAGGAAGTTGCTGACCTTATGACATGGTGGACGCAGTTTGTCAACCCTCATCAACTTAAAGCCATTTATGTTAACGCCTTACATAGTCGCATTTTCCTAATTCTTCTTCTTCACAGCGCAGTATCAGCAAAAACAGTGCACTGTCAAAGATTCAGGAAAAACGCACTGCCTTGCAAGAGCGAGTCGCTGCCAGTACTAATTAATTAATTATCTTGTAACTGTACTGTCTCTAGGACTAATGCAATTGATATTGTTGTGAATGCAACTCAGCGTCAGACCATCCACTCAGATGGTACGTTCAGCCATTAAAAGCTGGAGATATAGTAGATGTATTTGGTTCAGTACAACTATCTTGATAAGAGCTTTATAACCCTTTGTCATCCGACAGTGTTTATCTCTTCAAATCTGTTTCCTGGCAATTTCTTCCATTCCCCTCCAATGTTCTTGAAATCTACTGTGACACTTCAGGTTCGTGTACGGGATTCTGGTATCCTCACCTTAACCTCGGATTTCAGTCTAACCTTCCTGAACATCCCCCAGTTGCAGATATCTTCTTCTTTGAGGCACTCTGCGTCGCATCTGCTATTCATGATGCTGTCACTCAGATTCCTGTTAACGGATGTCTTGCTATCTACACCGATAGCTTAAAAACAGTGTATACGTTCAACTACTCTATCGGCTGGGCCAGGATACAATCGACTCCTTGTGGATGCAGTTGAAATCATCTTGGTCTTCAATGTGGACTTTAGAGTCTTTCATGTGGCAGGAGAAGATAATGTAGTTGCAGATCACCTCTCATTGGTGTGCGAGAGAGGCGGTAAGTTGCTCTCTGGGGCTCAGAATCATGTCCTTCCAACCTCCTTGGAATGTGCTGGGGGTATCCTGGAAATGATTCCATCCTTGGTGGAGGCCCGGCAACCTCTCAGGAATGCTTGGCCAATGGAACAGCTCATTCATGAGTGTTCCGTTAATCTTGGGCTTGCTCTTGACAAGTCTACTAACCAAACTTACTCATCTGCTCTCAATTCTTACATTACTTTCTGCGACCTCCATCATCTTACCATCGATCCAACACCTGACACACACTCTCTCTTGGTCAAGTTCATGTCTGCTCACATTAACCTGTGCTCAGTTGACAACTACTTGTCAGGAATCGGCAGTATACTCAAAGAGTTTTATCCACAGGTTCATCAAAATTAGTGCTCTCATCTCATCTCACATACATTGAGGCCCTTAGGGGTGCTAAGCATTATTATGGGATTCCTATATGTAGGGTCCCTGATTTGCTGGCTATATCCTCGCCATCTGCATATCAATGAGACCTGAGCAAGGACAATTAGGTGGATTTAAATAGCACATCTGGACCTGGAAGGAGCAAAGGCCTAGAATGCAACGGCAGAACTTCTGCAGTTCCCATTTTTCCTGATGAACTGGAAATTTGTTACCATTTGCAGTAGTCAACCCCCTGGTGAGATGATCGAAAGTAGCTACACATGTGTGATATATCCTGATACATCAGAATGGACAGTGGATAATTACAGATCATGATGTATCAGAGTTTTTGGCTTACTGTACTCTTTAGATGTATCATAATGACAATATGACCTGAGTTTCTCATCCCATAGTTTGCTAATGTAAATCAAAAGACTATGGTGAGGCCAGGCTGCCACATTTTCCTTATCCTCCTTCGCTCATGCCATATTTGCCTTTTCAATATTCATTCACGCTGAACCTGCAGCCTTTCAATACCAATGCCAACTCCTTTAAAGACTCTATTAATTAGAATGATTCTGCACTATATCATTCACCCCCATCTCTTTGGGACCTGCTACATGGCCACCTGACATGGCATACACGCTCAGGCTCTTGCCTGCAGTACCTCAACATGACTGCCAAATACACCTAGCATGGGCACGTCACTCCACACTAACCAGGATATACTTTTGCCTGCAGTACCTTGAAATGACATCAAACATGCCTAGCATGGGCACATCACCTCATACTTAACTAGAGTATGTCTGTGAATCTACCAGATGGACACACCATCTAACTCACATCCAGATACTGCAGAGATCGCTGCGATACCAACAACTCCTCCTGGGCTGCAAGAAATTCAAACCATCCTATACTAATCCCACTGTGCTCTGCTGAACCTGAATACATCTCAGAAGGCTCAAGTGAAGGCATGGAAAGCTTCCCGCAAGCTTTCTGCTGAACAGCAGAAGGAGGCTGAAGATGTCCTAACTACTGCAATTCAACAGCTCCTTGCAGATGAAAATGAGAAGATCAGCACCCTCGCTCATGTGACTTAGGATAAGATTAAAAACTCATGGGAGGCAAGAAACATTACAAAGCAAATCAGAATGCACAACTAGCCAATATCCTTATACATGCAAAAGCATAGGAAGTTAACACAGGTCAGTCCTGTCACTTGTCATCATTTTTGCAACCATCATGCTAACTAAAACAATAGACTGACTTTGTGGTACAAAATATTCGCTTGATGAGATCCAAGACCTGGTGAAGGAGGATCATAGTATGCATAATTCAACCCCCGAGGAACAACAGGAATACATTGACAAACTCAATGAGCAATGTGCTCTTCAGAATATAGAGTGTTCGCCACTGCTGCAGCACAAAATGTCCAGTAAATGTTAGACAATGTCTTCAAGATGGTAGGTTTAATACGGCATCATGTCTTACACCTTCCTAATGAATCCCTAGCTAGATAGCCTTGCAGGAGGATGTCCTCCAAATGGAGGCTGATGAAATCAGCGAAAGCTGGAGCAATGGGTATGCATGTCAGGTCAAAGTACATCCTTTCTTGCTTTCCCGCCAGTATTATATTGATATGAACGTTGTAGACATTGATGAGCAGGAGGGTACAAATCATGCAATGTGTTGGCACTCCTCCGCTTAATTCTTGGCTAAGTACTTTTTTTTCCATATCTGATAAGAAACGCTACTAACCATCATGTTTTAGGAACTATAATTAAGAGATGTGATGTTTGTATCAACTACACAAACTTCAACACCGCCATTAAAGAGAAGCTTGGGATTGATATGAAAGGCTGACCTGAGGGCATTCCATTCCAATCTCCCACCAGCCTCAGCCCTTCTAAAGCTCTGAAATGCACTTAAAGATGGCTCTTGCCATCGGTTCTGCATGTCCCCACGTCAAAGGGAGGAATATAGCACGTAAGTATGCAACTAGCCACACGCCTCAAGAGAGGAGAGACCGTTGGTAAGCCCCACAAGAAATATTCTGACACTGGGATAGCCAGAAAATGCAATAGAAAGGAGCACAGATGCCCCAGAAAGTGTGCACGAGGGTCTAGGTCATCTGTACAGCCTCCAAGAGCACAGCGTTTATAAGTCACATTTGATGAGGATACCAGCGAGGATGAAGCTTAGTTATTTGTTTTGTAGGTTTGAGGTCTCCTAGTATACATAGATTAATTACAATTTGAATTAGCTACTTATATACAAAATCTGGCTGAAATCTATAAGCATGGTGGGGAGATACTCAAGCTCACTGTTGTACATAGCCAGCATGAAGGTTTGGTGATGACATGGATTGCCTAATTTGGCTCCCAGACACATAGGATGGACATAGCTGAGGGCCTGCACTTGGTATCTACACCACCAGCACCTTATACCATCATCAAGGCTCTCCTTTATTGAATAATTAGTCATTTGGGTGCGTACAGCCAATTTTCAGTCGACTTGGAGCGCCATCAGAGGAAGGACCTATGATAATCCCTATGGAACCCAGGTCAGCATCAGGACATAAGTTGACACAAAAGACCACTTCACCCAGGTTGGCATCTGAACACCCACATCTACTTTGAGTGTCAACCTGGGAGAATGTCTGGACATCTGTGGAGGGGGTGGCGGTATGTCAGGTTGAGGTCTGGACTTGGGCTATTGCTTGACAGATATTAAGCTCAAATAGCCTAGCTAGTGGAACGAGACAATATTTGACATTAAATGCAAGAGTTGGACTCCCGCTTTTTGCAACTTCTATTGGACGCAAAATCAGAACATAATGAGGCTATTACTACAAAAGTGCAACTCAAACTGGTGCAAAACTAGATATTATTTTTCATCAGTATAGACAACATCAAAATTTTCATCGTCATTTTCATTCCATTCCTGACGCAACCACTTTGCCTTTCTCTGTCATCTCTCATCTAAGCCCAATCTGACATGCTCAGGACTCAAGCTTGCGCCTGTAGACCTGCTGGACTTCAACATCCTATCAGCTGACTTGCCTCAGTTGGCAGAAGCCGTCAGGCCATTCAAAACTTCCAGGCCACATGAAGAAAAGGTTTTTACATAATTGTTTTTTGGCTCCTGCAGCTGTTCTAAACACGCCTACCTACTTAAAGTCAGAAAAAACACATTTTTTGAAATTTTTGGGAACCTGAGTCAGAGTCCAGACAAATTTTTGCTCTCAGGTGAACCTAGGATGGCCTAGGATGGCATCCGACAAAAAACTCAAAATCTGTCTGGACAAGTTGTGGCCTCTGCTGACCCGGGTTCCATAGGGATTATCACGGGTCCTGCCATCAGCCCCACCTGTCAAGTCTAATTAGGGCGGGTAGGTGGGAACTACAGGCGACAATCTTAGTACGTATAACATTACACCCATATATCAGAAGTTATGTCCAGAATTTGAAATTTGAGGCCCATGGTATCACAATATCAGTACGTACAATGTTACACCCATATATCAGAAGTTATGCCCAGAATTAGAAATTTGGGGCCCATGCTGTCACAATCTTAGTACGTACAATGTTACACCCATATATCGGAAGTTATGCCCAGAATTAGACATTTGGGGCCCATGCTGTCACAATCTTAGTACATATGTTACGCCCATATATCGGAAGTTATGTCCAGAATTTGAAATTTGGGGCCCATGGTGTCACAATCTTAGTACATACAACGTTACACCCTTCCCATATATCAGAAGTTATGTCCAGAATCTGAAATTTGAGGCCCATGATATCACAATCTTAGTACGTACAATGTTACACCCATATATCGGAAGTTATGCCCAGAATTAGAAATTTGGGGCCCATGCTGTCACAATCTTAGTACATATGTTACGCCCATATATCGGAAGTTATGTCCAGAATTTGAAATTTGGGGCCCATGGTGTCACAATCTTAGTACATACAACGTTACACCCTTCCCATATATCAGAAGTTATGTCCAGAATCTGAAATTTGAGGCCCATGATATCACAATCTTAGTACGTACAATGTTACACCCATATATCAGAAGTTATACCCAGAATTTGAAATTTGGGGCCCATGGTATCACAATCTTAGTACGTACAATGTTACACCCATATATCAGAAGTTATGCCCAGAATTAGAAATTTGGGGCCCATGCTGTCACAATCTTAGTACATACAACGTTACGCCCATATATCAGAAGTTACGTCCAGAATTTGAAATTTGGGGCCCATGCTGTCACAATCTTAGTACATACAACGTTACACCCATATATCAGAAGTTATGTCCAGAATTAGAAATTTGGGGCCCATGGTATCACAATCTTAGTACGTACAATGTTACACCCATATATCAGAAGTTATGCCCAGAATTAGAAATTTGGGGCCCATGCTGTCACAATCTTAGTACGTACAATGTTACACCCATATATCGGAAGTTATGCCCAGAATTAGAAATTTGGGGCCCATGGTATCACAATCTTAGTATGTACAATGTTACGCCCATATATCAGAAGTTATGTCCAGAATTTGAAATTTGGGGCCCATGGTGTCACAATCTTAGTACATACAACGTTACACCCTTCCCATATATCAGAAGTTATGTCCAGAATCTGAAATTTGAGGCCCATGGTATCACAATCTTAGTACGTACAATGTTACACCCATATATCAGAAGTTATACCCAGAATTTGAAGTTTGGGGCCCACGGTGTCACAATCTTAGTACGTACAATGGGGAATAGCCAATTGTACGTACTAAGATTGTGACACTGTGGGCCCAAAACTTCAAATTCTGGGTATAACTTCTGATATATGGGTGTAACATTGTACGTACTAAGATTGTGACAGCATGGGCCCCAAATTTCAAATTCTGGGTATAACTTCTGATATATGTGTGTAACGTTGTACGTACTAAGATTGTGACACCATGGGCATCAAATTTCAAATTCTCCTCTGTGGACGATTTGAGTCACCATTAGTTACAAACATTGATCGAACAAAATTTGAATACTCTGTTGCTAAGTCTAATCCATCAGCATTGCACAGCGGGGCTAGACACTGGCAGCTATTCTGCTTATGTATGTTAGATATCAGAATTACTAACGTTGCAGCTATATATATTACCCTTTGACTGTAATCTAGAAATGGCGTCCAGGATCTGAGTATATCGCAATAAAAAATAAATTTTGCTACAGAAACTAGGCGTCTTAATGGCTGACTCAGGGCCCAGCCTGAAGGGTCTGAGGGCCGAGGCCGGGCCTGGCACATCACTAATGGCTAGCGCCAGTAACCAAGATCAGAATTCCCAGGCAGAGACTAGACCTCAGAGGACGTCCTAGACTGACAGTAATTACGTCCTAGCAAGCTTAGCCTTGAGCTGGGATCTAATTTTGTGTACTACATATTGGCGTCACAGAGCGTCACTCGGTGCTGTCACTCTCCAAACTCCACCAATCGGATTGACTGTGCTACAACGCCACAAGTTAAGCGTTCATTTCTGTGGATTGAATGTTCTGCCAGTGATAGGCTTGGTGGACTAAATTCCAATTGGATTATCAGGGTCCTCATAGGCGGTTATCGACCCTTCTTACTAGACTCACCGCTGCCAAGTCTCATTTTATTTCGCTCCCAGTCTATTGGCACTTGCCTAAGTCGCTCAGCTACAATTAAGTATGGTGAATAACAGAACTTCACCTCAATACAACCCATCTCTTTCTTCCTACAATGCCTACAATTACTATGCCTGGTGCTCTTCTTGCACTCAGCGCTCCTTCTCATGCAGAACAGGTCGATTCCTCGACAGACACCACAGAGGCTGGCAATATTCCTTGGTGTTGGCCCATATGGCAACAGCACACTATGCTGGGTTCAACTCCCTTATCCGTAAACATAACGGAGGACACTCCCAGCGCCTGGAAGTCCCTCAAGATCCATCAGGCAGTCTTGACATTTGCTAACAATTTCTGGGCTATTGAGGATGCTGCCCAAGTGGATTACATTAAAAAAGATCGCCCTGATAACGACAATGAAGGTCGACAACATTGGCTGGACTATTGCCATGCCAATTGGTCAAACTGGAAAATAAATAGTACCGTTGACGTGGTACTGGCTGAACGTGGCCTCGACCCATATTCAGTTATGAAGCGTCTCAAGGTGGCAAATGTGAGATTTATTTATTTTTGTCTCTATACTGCGCTCTCATTGATTATTTCAATAAGCTTCCTGATCTTGCCACCTCGCAGGTCGCACTTGCCTACTCAGGCCTTGCAGAGGCACTTTTTGGCCCTGAATCTTTCACAGAGGACGGTATTGCACTCAAGGAGCCAGTCCGGCGCTTCCTAGATGCTCTTGTGGCCCACCATTGGGCAAAGAATAGGAAGTCTATTGTACGTGAAAGGGGTAGGCTCGGAAAGTTAAAAAACAAAGTAGATGAGACGTGGCAAGGTATACTTTTAACAATATTACCTTTTAATACCTAATTCTGTTTGTCCAGAATTCTCATCTATGGCAGAGCAAAACAAACGTCTGGACACTGAATACATTAGAGCCTGGCTGAAGGACGTAGATGGACTCACAAAAATCCTTACTCGGTATGGCGATCGAGAGTCGCTGAAGCAGCTTTCAGAGCAGCAAGAAACGCTCAGCGACCTTCTTCAAGGCTTAGGGATTGACATAAATGGTGGAAGCAAAAACCGTGCGTTAACCTTGCTTACATATCTTCATTACTATCATCTTACGCTTTTTTTGGAGATAGGTCTACCAAAGCCACTGCGCCAGGCGCTTTCATTCCTTGCCACTCAACAAGATATTACTCTACTTGCAGCGTCCATCCAGGACCAATTGAAACTTTGTGATCCAAACACAACGCCAGCAGAATCAGTACCCTCGTTTGACCCAGATGCAACCAACAATTGCGACTTCCAGTGGTCGGAAGGTGTGGAGCAATACAGCAGCATGTCCGAGGATGACCTATGGACGATCCTTGGACTTCCAGAAAAGCAAATACCGTTCTTTAACCTTTTGCAAGATCCCTATGGCAATTGCGACCCTTGGACTGAGGACGGTCAAGCCTGGTTGAAAGAAAATGGGGAGTCTCTTGCTCTCCGCTGGCATCAACTTGTTGGTCTCGTCAAGATGGTCAATAATGCATTTTGTGGAATGCCCGTCTTGCTCATGGACGAAGTGGGCTTAGGCAAAACCATTCAAGTCACCGCCTTAATTGCCATACTTTCATTCTATCGTGAATTTTATGCTGTGCACAACTGCTTTCCTGGTAAAATAGGTACGCCATACCTGTTAAAGTTCCCGCTGTGCTGGAGCTCTGATCTGACATAAATCAAATTAGCTGCAAAGCGGTGGAGGAGCGACTCTCCAAACATTCCAAATCTTCCAGTGATGCTTGTCATCCCAGCCAATCTGGTACCCCAGTTTACTTCGGAGTTGCACCGGTATCTTCAGCGGGGAACTTTTGACATTCTACCATATCTGGCTACTTGGGGCAGTCGACGAACCTGGTGGGAAGACATTTGGAGCAGGTCAATGCAGCCTGAAGGGCGGAGAATTATCTTGACTACTCCCAAGGTATGGACGTAATTCTATTTTGTCTACAAAGCTCAATATTTTTCCTGCACCCAGGCTTTAGAATCCGACTGTGACCGCATTTTTGAGGCGAATAATCTTTGCCCAACAAAACATCCCCGACAAAAATCCAACTATACCATAGATGCGCCAAGCACAGCTTATGGGCGCAAATTCTTGTTAGGATTGGTGGACGAGGCCCATAATTACAGAAATGTAAAAAAGGGTTACTGGGCGATATTTTGCCTTCGCTTGCTATGTCAGGCAATGGTTGCTATGACGGCCACACCCATCACCTCTCGACCTCTTGTGAGTGACTAATGCTATTTATCAACCCACTCAGTCTTTAACGTTAATTTTTCCTTCTTCATTTGGTCAGGATGTGTGGAATATTGGACGATACCTGGGTCTGGAGCTATTTGGCAGCGCTTATGATGATGAGGCCCTGAAAATGGTTCGTCAACTGCGTACTGCTGCTGCAAAGGATCGCAAGCGCTTTCAACAAGGTGACCGCATTGCCACAATAATCATGGGAACGGTAAAGGGTGATGCCGATGTTGAGGTCCCCAGCCTGTATCGTAGTCAGATGCTGATGTGGATTGGCATCATCAGAGAAAGGTTTTCTGGCATTGTTATACGGCGCACAATCTGGTCTGTCGATAGTTGTGGTGCCAGGATATCGGGCTTGGCTCCATTCCAGGAGCATAATCTCCTTGTGAAGCTGTACAGCCATGAGGTGGATAATCTGGAGCGCATTGCCAAGGATTTGGTAGAGGAAGGCGGCACTAGAGCAGCAAAGTTTGCTTCTGGCTCGGTACAATTTGTTTCATTCACCCTCATTCAAGCACTTACCAATCTATCCAGGATTTTTACACGCAGGTCCGCAGGGCTTTATTGCACCCCAGCTGCAACACGGGATATCCATGGGCAAATCCCTCCAGTTTGGACGAGTGGAAGAAGGACCCATCTCGCAAACTCGACGTTCTTGCACAAGTCATTTGTTGGCATCAGGAGCTTGACGGCCATCCACCTCTCCATGTTGTGGATGATAAGCTAACAGCGTCATCTGCAAATCTTGACGTCACTACTAGCAGTATTGCAGACTCTACGCCCCATGACAAAATACTTGTCTACTGTGCATTCCCTTCTAGCTATACACAGGTGCTCAAGGTAGGTGATCATTCCAATTTGCTTTATCGCAATTTAGTAATGTCAATTGTTTGAACTACAGGTTTTAGAGCTCAACGGCATCAAGACTTTACAGATCCACGGCAAATTGTCAACCTCCACTAGAACCAATATCATTTCCCAATTCAAAAGTAGTGGACGTGATGGTCCTCGTGTCTTAATCATGTCCAACGTTGGGCTAACGGGTCTCAATTTACCCTGTGCAAATATATTGATCATTGTGGTCAGCATTCGCTTTTCATCCACTCTCCCACCCTTTCATCGGCTATTTCCCCCACGCTTATGCAATTGCAGGACTCACTTTGGTCTGCCACGGATGAAGGGCAGCTGATTGGACGTATCTATCGTCCCCCCCAACCAAAGACCGTCCATATTTACAGAATTGTCGCCGCTGACACTCAGGACGTCTTTCTGAACAATATCTCCTTCAGTAAGGCGGCCATTCTTGACGCATTCACTGGGGCAACACCCAGTTTACGTACGTATCGGCTTGCCACTCTCTACAGTTCAAAATCTAATTGACGCTACACTGCAGGCTCTCTGTTCAATGATGACGACGAAGCGGAGGAAATGAGCACACTTCCTGAGATTGAAGACTCAGATGTCCGTTTGGAGAAGGGGAAAACAAAGTTAAAAACATCAAAGGCTCGCTCCTCAACAAAGAAAGGAGGCCGAGCTAAAGGTAAGGGAACAGACCGGCCTTCGGGAAGGCCATCCGAGAAACGGGTCGTTGAACCTGTTAATGAAGACTCTGTGATCAAGAAAGCTCGAGTTGCCCCTCCCAGCTTTATCGTCCATGATGAGGGCAGCGATTTGCCACCAATTGCCCAGGAGGTCCAGTCAAGCGTTATTGTTGCAGCGGATACTGGTACCAAGAGCGGTAACTCGCAGTTGGGCTCTTCAGTAAGGCTCTAATATCGCTCCCCCCCCAATCCTAATCTAATGCGGTGAAAAATACTCAGGAGCAGAGCCCCTTGTGCCCAGAAGCGTCTCCCAGACCGAAGTCTCCACCCGCTCTAAGTGCCGCGGTGGATGCAGAGAGTGGAGATATTACACAGTTGGAAGCTCAGGTGAGCATCATATTATATGTAGCGGGTCAACACTCCGTTAAAATGTTATCAGGCTTGCATCTCCTCTAAAGACGACGTCTCCAAAGGTAGTGCAAAAGAAGCCAATGCTATGCAATCCCAGAGATGCCAAGACTCCCAGCCTCTTAAGCGTGCAGCTGACTCTAGTCTAGAGAATCGGGCATCAAAAGTGCAAAAATCGACTTCTGGAGGTGATAGCGACGTTTCCACATTTCTCGCTGATATGCAGCAACGCGGCATAGAAGTTGAACAATTATTTGCTTTTCTTAAATCCCTACCAAGTGAGCGAAACTTTCTCTAGTCAGCCGTATACGCCTTTAACATCTTTCGTATTAACAGATTCATCCTCCCAGAATCCGGACCCACCCATTGGCGTCTTTCATTCCAGGATTGAGTGCAGCCACTGGACTTTCAGCGCCTGCGCCGTTGAACCCTACTGATAGCCGGAAGTAGGGACTGGATTGTGTCGTTGTTTGCCTTCAAGCGTAATTCTGAGGAAGTGCGCGTTGCTCTGAGCAAGGGCCGCTGAGCCGGAGGGTACCGTCTAGATCACTTAGAACAGTTCATGCGAGCAAGGATAGTAAGACACGTACTGCCTATGAATGACTCAAACCGGTCGTAGATGTTGATCATCTTCGCGCTCTCAGATAATTTGGTCAAGCGGGTCACCATCCTCGTCATCCCCACTCTGTTGTGCGGGAGACAAGTAGTCCGGGGGATGGGTCAATCCTGCGAGGATGGAGGCACAAGGTGACGGATTGATCAGCTGGAACAAAAAAGAGGGAGCGAATTAGCTTGCATCCACGTAATAACAGCAAGGTTTAAATCGTTGAGTACCTCGGACGGAAACGGCATCGAGCCGGCGTACCAGACGTCCCATAACAGAGCATCTTCCAGTGCGACTATGAGGATCTCGAAGAAATCGCGTACTTCTTGGTTCTGGAACGATATCAGAACTGCCAGAAACTGATATCAATAGCAAACATGACGGCAGACGGGAGACGTGAGTGCGTTGACGATATGAAGCGAAAACACGACTCACGGAACGGTTTAATGGAAATTGCCGATATTTGAGGCGATCCGTGAGATTGAGCACGTTTGCACGTTCTCCCCTATCGAACGGAATGTCTGACGTAGTTGAAGCGTTGCTATCCGCACCAAATTAACGAGTTAACGACAGAAAAGCACGTCGTAACATGCCAGCTAGTTTGTGGGGGATCATTTCGAGTTCAGCCAAAAGGACGGCGGTCATGCTGAGATTGGCTTAAATCCATAACGCCGTTGCGCTTGTGACTCGGGCGTTCACGGTAGGTATCAAAAATGATACATGTCGAGCTTCCACACACGTCACGTGTGTGGAAGCTCAACATGTATCTTGGAGCCTAAATTTGGAAAGAAATGTTCACGGTTAGTAACTTGCTCCGTTATCATCCGAACTCAACAGAGCCGGTCTTTGGAGCCTTAAGGATGCGACAAGAGTTCTTTTCAAATAAGCGCTCTCGATATACAGAAGGTGAGCGATCGGCCAAGAGTCTGGCACATTGACCCGCTATTTTTGTAGGCCAATATTGAGATGGCGGGAGGGAGCCGACCAAACTCGGAGCAGCCGATCTTGCTGCCGTCCCTCTCTGATGAGGACGGCGAGGCGTATCCGTTGATCGTTGGGATGCTCAGTTCTGTGGACAGTAAGACGACCTCAGATATCTATTCTTAACCTACTAAGTGAGGGCGTTTCATTTTTTACTCACAACATCACTCGTTGTTCACCGCCACTGTAGTCTGACGCAACTCGTTGTCCTGCTGCCGGGCACCGCAGACCGCCAATACCTGCCATACCTATGGTACAGAGACCTCCGCCTTCAATAGATCCGCGACAACGCATTTTCGTTCGCCTCCTCGGTTCTCTCCTCACACGAACCCAGTACATCGTGATCGACCTCACGATCCCTTGTATGTATGTCTGTTTCTCTTATTTCGTTCACATTTGAATCGTCACCATCTAATCTGATTCGTTTGCTACGTCCATTTTCAAGCAAAGCATCCTGCGTATCTTCAATAAGGACGACCAGGACTTCTTCCCGATGGATTTGTCGTACGTGCTCGCAAGGACTTCGTCCAGAGAGGTATGTGGCTCTGTCAGATTGTCTGTCAGATTCTGACATATCTACTGCAGTTCCCGGGGCCAGGATCATTGGGTACCACAAGACTTTGACCCTATCGCCTGCATTGATGCATCACCACGCAAGATCAACTACGTTCTCATCTACCCCACTGCGTCTAACGTCCTCGCCAGTGCATCCAGCGAACACGCAGTTAAGCTTTGGGATCTTGCTGATACCGATCGCCCACGCTCTGTTCTCACCGGACACAACGATACAATTCAGTGTCTCACCTTCAATTCCACCGGCACACTCATGGCGATTCTATTCGATCCTCGTGCTGGTGGCGAAGCTGTTCACATCACTGAGATATTAAGGGCACTCATGCCGTATAGATGTAGTCTCGAAATGTGAATGTGTTTGACCGCTCGTCACGTTCGAGCGCACTGTTGTTTGGCAGGTGTGTTTTTCTTCTTTTTATGGCGAGTTCTTTTCTTTTCTTCCCTGCGTGTGCTAGAACTAATGCGATGTGAACGCGACAGGACGTGATGCCCAAAATGGACGGAGTCAGCGCTTTGAATCTGATCCGCCAGCCCGACCATATGACCCCCATCATCGGCATGACGTCTAATTCAAAACCGAGCGAGATTATGACGTATTATTCATCTGGAATGAATGATATTTTGCCCAAGCCATTTACGAAGGAGGGGTCGTTGGATATGTTGGAGGTGCGTTTTTTGTTTTGTACCGAGGTGTATAGATCGACATTGACACGGATGGATAGAAACACCTGATGCACCTTAAAGTCATCCAACAAATGTCAAAAGTACCTTGTTCGCTCGGTGTTCCTCCTCTCTCAGACCCGTCTTTGAGCGAGGCACTCGCAGTTGGGGCGTCGCAATTACAACCACACAATTCTTCGTCTAATCCTGGCTTCTCGTCTAATTCATCCAGTCTGCATCCGATGTTGGGAACGGGGTACGACGATGATGGACGGATTAACTCGTTGGCAGGGATGGGTCTGTCTGACGAGCGATCCGCGGCTATTCTACCGGGTACGTTTCTCAACCCTCTCTCTTTGAAGAGAAATCACACATCAAATCTAAAACTCCAGCTCCATGCAAGTTAGTATCCCTCTCCAGGAGTTTATAATAACCGTTCTTTCCAGTCTATTTGTTGCATGCGTACGGTTATTGCCCTGAAGATCCGTTGTCTGCCGTCTCTAGCCATCGCTTCGCGTCGTTGAGCTGTGCAGCGGCACTCTGACAATCGACACACATGATAGCACAAGTGAGACTTTGTACTCCTCATCGGCTTCGTGCCTTCACATTTTTGGCTGGGGATGGCCTTTTGTCACGGTATCGAATCAAATATATGTTTGTCGGGTAGCACCACTGGCGCTCACTACGGTCCACATATCTGTATCTCATCCCGGCGTTACTGGCAAGGAACATTTGAAGCCAGCGAGGATGGCCTCGCAATGTGCAGGTACTTGACACGTTGACTATTGCGCGTAACTTGATGCATTATAACCTTACTGGGGCTCACAATGGACTTCGTGGCTTCTGTTTGCCTGGCAGGTGAGATATGCTTGCTTTTCTGACATGCTAGGGCTATCGTCCCGTCATCCTTATCTTCTATCATCTAGATGTTAGATAGCTCGGGAGCCCAAAGGGTTTGGGGCATGGAAAAAGAGCTGCCTGAAGTGTTTGGATACATCCAGAGGGCTGCCAGCTGGCCGCTCCATGCGGGTGACATCTCCTTTTGAACAAGGGGATAATATGCGTCATTGTAATAGCAATTTAATACATATTATTCTCTTAAGTTTCATCCCACTGTTAACTGACTCAGATGAGCGTACCAGGTAGCTGAGCGCCCATATCATCTAGATTACATCTAGATCCCGCTGGGAAACCTTTCGACAATTGCATATGCTGATTCCGAGGCTCCGATCATGGCGACCTAAAAGCCGGCAGTTAGAACCCTGAAATTTCTAAACAACGAATTGGCATCGATATCATGCAGCTATGGGAGATAACAGTAGATCTCCGTTGATGCTGTGTATTGATAATTTAATATTGAAAAATAAGTTGACCTTATATAAAGTACCGTTGATGTATTGGCACAATTTGGCAGCACGAGTGAAACCACGAAGCCGCAGTCCTGAGTTACGTCTTTGATACTCTCCCACTTCTCACAAACCCTGTACACTTAACGCAAATTTATTCGATATGGCTACCATTTTCTCCATGAACTCAGGCTAGCATTCATTTTCCTCTTCACGCTCATATCCTGATGCGATTTATGATAATCTCAGATCCCCATTACAGGGACTCTTTTGAATCAACGGGGAGTGCAGGGAGTGCCGGTACATTTGGTCCAGCACCGGATCAGCCTACACTCGTACTATCAGCTTCTCAAATTGATTGGAGGAGCACTATCCAAATGGCTACGAGTATGTTATTGTGCTATTTGCTACGCAGTTCATATTTTGACCAGCCTTCATGAAGGTTCCCAGATGATCGATATGCTGAGCCATTTGGAGCAAAAGATGGAACAGGTGCTTCAGTCTTCAATCAAGGGCTCAAGGAGAGTGTAAACGGTATTGAAGGGAGACTCACGGCCATGCCACCAAACTTGTGACCCTGAAGGCGGAACTCAAGAACGATATCTGCTCGGAGATCAGCGTAGTACGGGCCGAAGTGCAGGCATTGGAGAAGCGTCTCAATGACAGGTTTGATGAGATGAGTGTGTCCCAGAAGACCTTATTGGATAAAATCTTGGATTTGTTTAAGCTGTAATAGTAGCTATAGCGACAGCAGCGCGTTCAAAGATGTTGTTATAGGATTTAGAATGTGTACCAAAGGTTTTCATC
>NW_024540667.1:0-25513 GCF_016647625.1 Suillus subalutaceus
GTTTGAGCACCCTGGTCCTTCAAACAGGAAATAAAACTTACGGTATCACAGACCGGCTCATCGGCGGGGTCGTGCCACACCTGCAGATACGGGGTTGAGCGCAGCCTCGCAACTGATGCGCTTGGCGGGGTCGAAGCAGAGCATCTGCTGCAGGAGGTCGATGGCGAGTGGGTTGGCGTGCGGGTAGAGTGTCTGGAAAGGCACGCGTGGCTTGATGGGGAGAGAGCGGATGTAGTCTTGAGCCTGTGTGATTCGGGTGAGCTGAGTATATTGGCGAGTTTGGCAGAGCACATACCTTGGAGATCCGACACGGCGGAGAGTGTCCTCAGAGGGTGTACCGAGGTAGTGAAGGATTTGGTTCAGTTGGTCGACATAGCTATGTAAATTGTCGATCAATTCATCGAATGCATGCACAATTGCTCATAATGAAGTAAGAGTGAACCTACTCTCGTCCTTTGAAAATTGGCTTGCCGCCCAAGAGCTCGGCAAGATACAGCCGACAGACCAGACGTCAATGGCCGTCGTCTATAAGTATCGTGGTCAGCTAGTGTAAAAAGACGCTCAAGCGGCTACAATAAACAATGCCGACGTGATAGACAAGAAAGGAAAGTAGCACACGTACATAATTCGCGAAGCTAAGCATGATTTCTGGCGCACGATACCATCGTGTTGCGACGTACTCCGTCATGAACCCCTGGTTTCCGGCGCTCTTGCTCGTACCACCACCAGGGGTAAAGCTAAATACGACGTTAATTTGGTCTTTGGAGTGCAAATGTATTATTGAGAGATATGCGTACCCTCTAGCCAGGCCAAAGTCGCATATTTTGAGCTCGCAGTCTGCGTTGACAAGGAGATTTCCGGGCTTAAGATCGCGGTGGAGCACGTTGGCACTGTGAATGTATTTAAGCCCGCAGAGGGTCTGGTAAAGGAAGGACTGGAAGTGTGCGTCGGTGAGCGGTTGTCCAGACCGGATCTGTGTGCAAGTGCCGTCGGCTTTTGAGTGTCAGATCAGCCAGGAGTGGGAAATGACACACGATGGCATGAAGATCAGCCTCCATCAATTCTTCCTAATGTGAGGTTCAGTGAGACCAAAGGCGAATAAGGAGGGTAACTACCGACATAGAGATAGACTTCGTCAAAATTCCCATTGGATTGGAAGACGATATCCATGTCCTATAGGCATGTGATCTGTAGAGGGTTGTGTAAAATGTAGACCTAAAGCACACGTGGTTGGCGTACGTTCTTGTGTCCCCTGAAATGATGGTAACAATCTGATTTGTGCTATGATCAGTGCTATACTCGGAGTGTAGTTGATTGTACAACGTACCTAATCTCTCTCAAGCATCGCTTGGTGAGGATCCGCTATGGTACAGCGCCTATTTAGCCCTGTTCGAAGTGAACAAGCAAAGATAGGCACCTTGGTATTGATGTTCGTGATCTTCTTGATCGCGCATCCCTCGCCTGATCGACGGTGGCGGGGGCAGCAACGACACAACCGTACGCGCCCTGACCAAGCTCCTTGACAAACTGGTACTCGCCGTCGACGATGAAAGTGCTATTAAGCGCGGTGAAGGTGTTGTCGCGAGATCGGCTGGCGGCTCATTGCTTGATAGATTATTCAAGCTTGGGATTCGATTTGAAGGGTCTGATGGAGTTCAGATTAGTCCTGTGAAAGGAGGATAAGAGAGAGAAGAAAATCTTATGCTCGGTATAAGGACGGTCACGGACGGACTCACGATGTACAGGATATTGGATCAGATCACACCAAACATGTCCATACATGAGTATCCCGTGGTCCCGGTCAATGCTACATACATAGCGCTGATTGTTCTCTGCACTGCATGTACGTATGACCATTAGCAAGACGACAAGATTTGTTCGAGTACAACCGTTGAGAGATCTTGGTAAGATTGGCCTTGCATAGCCTACTGTGGCCATGTAGAGACAAAGTTCAAGTTCATGTCTGTCAAAAGGCCTCATGGACGGCCTAGTTCACCTGAATACAGCGAAAACCCTGCAGGGCGGGGAATTCATGTACAATATCGCTAGTACCAACGCCAATAGTACACTCTAATTGGAGTCTCGTGCTCGATATATGATATTGACTGCATTGATCCGCTGTCACATCAACTCAAGCAGAATACATACGCTGGTATGGGGCCATTGTTGCCTGACGAGGGTTGCCAGTGGAAGCCTGGCGTCTGATTTCTACGCAGCTGCCGCAGCGTGACAGTGGCTGTTGTGGGGCCTTACATACATTTAAATTTTACACTAGGCCATAACCTAACGGCGCTCGACTGCGCCCATGCTCGACAACGTTTGCCAAGTTCAGGCCCGAAGCATACTAGTACATTTGCATATTCAACATCCTTTCAATTAGACTCGTAACCAGTCTGACTATGCGTCAATTTGAGATGGTGAGAATTTTTTGACGTAGTCACCACTCGAGTATCCATGGTAGTATACGCCAGGCTGGTCACAAGCCTACCTTTCAATATCATTTTCAATCGGCGCTGTAGCTGAGCCACTGCTGTCAGAAGTTGAAGTGCGAACAGGTGCCAAAAGCTTCCCTGTGATCCTAGACCGACGCCAAAAGCATGCGGTCTACCGGAAAGCTATCATTGAAAACAGACGCCAGACACACTTGAAGTCTTGCAGTGCATGAACATTGAATGTTGCTAGTGTGGGCACGAGCTAGTCATCAGCGCCTTAATTTTGCTGGTCTGGACCGCTGGTCATCACAAAAACACTTTTGGCTTAATACAAGGGTGAGTAGTACCACCTTACTGACTCGGAATTAGAAAGGTGAGAGTAATAGGCGGTTTACTGATGTGCTTGGACTAAACGTGGAGAAAAATAAGTGGTTGACAGTAGAAACAAGCAAGTCTTGGGTCGGTGAGCTTTTATCAGAGAGAAATGAGCCAAGGTGAGACGCCGAGCGACAACTACAATAGCTATCAAACACACGATATTAGAATGTGCGGAATACATACGCTCTACCTATCAAACAGACGAGCCCGAAACAGAGAAAAGCCGATACGAAATATGTAAGTACTGGTGAAGTATGAGAAAGGAAACTAAATCGAAAGTCAGCAGAGCTCACGACACTGATGAGGATATACTTAGCTCTCTGTTTAAAAAGAGAAATAAAGAATGCCCCTTTAAAAAGCAAAGCAAGTACCTCTCACGAGAAGGGTACCCGAGACTCAGTACTCAGCACCGGAACCAGCATAAACGCAGTCCATCTTCACATCCGGCAGCGGGTGATCGCTCGTCCCTTTGTAAAAGTGTCAAAGGAAGTAGCATCGTGAGCACATAAGAACCCTACCAGCATGACAGTACGGAATTCCGTCCTTCTTGTGTCCCCACCATATCACAGACGACCACTCGTCCACGAGGTTGGCGAGCGTCTGGACGTGGCCGTATGCAGCAGGCTGAGGACCACGCGGTCGGCGCAGTGCGACGAAAGTGAAGAAGCAGGCAAATATAAAGAGTGCAAGGCATAAGTTCCAAATCTGCACGAGGGTGTGAGGGTGTCGTAGCAGTTTTACATAGGCAGTAAGTGCGAACCTGGGCAGTGAACATGAACACCCACGGTCCTTTTACTAGTAGTGTCCCTTCATAGACGGGATTAGATATCGTGAATGATTGCCCAAACATCCAGTCTGTGATCGTTGAGGATGGCGTTCAATAACACTGATGAAAAAGACTAGACAGGAATGACTCACGCAGGAAAGGCTTCGCGAGAAAAAGTACGAGATTGATCGGATGAGTGACAATCGTCTTCACCGGGTTCGTCGCCGTTCTAAGCCCTTTCCTTCCAGTAGCGCATCTCCACTGTCTTTCGTCTCGAATGACATTTGCGATGAGCTCCGAGCAATGCAGCCCGAGTGTCAACGGTCCCTGGAAAACGGCCATGCTGACAAAGAGTACAGCCCACGTGCCAAGATTGACACCAGGTGCATCATACACGATGAAATTGGACTGCGAATGGGGCGAGAACGACCACGTTTGTGAGGTCAGCGCATTGGCCGTTGGATGCGAGATGGGCCACTTGTCCCAGATATACATGATGAGTGCGGCCCATCCAGCGCATGCTGCAACAATCACCCATAGAGAAATGACAACTTTCCGGATGCTAGGGTGAGCATGCCACGCAGAGGGCTGTACCTCTCGTGGCTTCGCTGGACCTCCATATGTGTCCAGGTCAGACACACAACGCATGCACCGGAGAGTGGCGGGGGTCAATTGGGTGTGGTGAACTAGTGCGGCGGTCAGGTGGAAAGATGAGGAGCCCCATGTCAATATTTTGACAGCCCTCATCGCTGACAATGCGATCATCACCTGGAGAAGAAGTGTGACACCCAAAATGAGGAGAGGCATCCCTGCGACTACAACTTGGAGATCTGTCGACTCGGGGGAAACGTCAAGACATACGACGAGTGAGGCCGAGCTGTAGGATATAATGAGGAGGAGAGCCGAGATACCATTAAGCAGTGCGCCGTTAGGGTTATACCACCCGCGAGCTGCAGTCAGAAGGCGGAGATTGGTGTTGAAATGAAGTCGAGACTCTGAGGCTAGCGCAGAGCGCAATGAGATGCCATGTACGAAGCCTATGGACTCGGTGCACAACGTAACGATTAAGGTAAGTGTCGTTGTCAATGCCTCCGAACGAGTAAGGAAAGCTTTGTTGGTCGTGGCTACTCCCGAGGCTCCGTGAACGTGAAAAATGACAATGCTTGCAATGATGCACGAGCAGCCGAAGATGCTTGAGCATGCCACTCCGACAAGGGCATATTTGCAGCTCGTCAGACTGCGGTCGTAGAAATCGGTTCTAGTATCACCAATGAACTTCGCATCAGATATCATCGAGTCAAAGTCCTGGGCATATGGGAGTGCATCATATGAATGCAAACTTTCATCTGTCGGTTTGGAAGAAGCTTCCATGGGAAGTAGAGACAGGAAGGCTAGTCTCAAATGAAGAGAGGCTCGGACTAGAAACAAGAGGAGAACTATGTAGGTAGTTAGAATGAAAATATGTATCGGTAAATGCTAATACTCACCTTGGTCTTCGGATTGAGAGGACTGAGGAGAGTTCGATGGGGATGTCAGAATAAAAGAAACCTTGAAATAGAGAACGAAAAGTGCATGTGCGCATTATGGACACGCAGATTAAATACATTTCACTTATGATCATAGCCTCTGGTATATGGATGTGACTTCGTTATGGAAAAGCGGCCGTGTGACGTTGTCATTCTATAAAACGGCTAAGTATCGGTCACTAAAGAGTGATGCAGGAGCATAAGTAGTGCCAAGTGAGTGTGGTGCCCTGCAGTTACCACTCCGCCACCAGAGTCGGCTGCCAAGCCGTGGCAAAAACTAGTACCAGCAGTGTAACGTAAGAACATCCATCCAGACAAGTTGGGCTCACCAACCTGGCTTGCAACGGTACCCTATCTGATTTCACTGCCACACAATATTAATCATACCATTCATCGTAACGGCGCTCAGCCGCGCCAGTCCCCGACACATTGTATTTGTATTTGTATAGGATTTGAATCTGTCGTGACCGTGAAATATCAAACCAAACATGAATTGCGAACATTCTGGGCCGTGTCACGGTAGCCGCCAGCTATCTGGATAGTGTATATTATGGCCAACAGGGTCTCTGGTAGCTCCTACGTTCATTCATCGATGAACAGTGCTGTAAGTCAATGAGGAAATCATAATGAACATTCGGATCCAGAATACAATGCGCCAATATTCAGGACGCTCATACTAACTACAAGCAGAGTTACATAATGGTAAAAGATATAAACGCGCAGCTGTCAACGACCAACAGATGAAACAGAAGTGCAGTCAGGGCTGCGAAAGGGTAGTCAGCCATGTTGAAGACGTGACATCGAGGAGTAGTAACACAAAGGTCCGCGATGGCATAAAGGAGTCACATATAAAGGTAGCGCACATAGGCACATGAATGTCATCGCAGGTAGTAGAGGAACCTGCCAACTGCGCAGAGTCAGAGTAGGCGCCATTCGTATGTTGAACTGATGAGAAGTCACAAGTATCATGTTCCCCGTTCCAAGGGATAAGTCTGTGCGCCCTTAGCAATGCACCCCATCTAGAATTCTTGAAGCAGTCGATTCATGTCGAGTGTTCCGAATTGAAATGAATAGGGCGCTCTTCCTTTCCGGTTCCTGTAGCCTGTAGGAAACAAATTTGAATCCAGTATCGATGAACCGAGGAAAGTACGACGAGGAGAACGCTCTCCTACTTTGGCACATGGCAATGGCACACAGTAATTCAAACTTTCAGAGATGATAACGTCGGAGGCGGTACCCAAAAACAAATAAGGGAAGTAATGCCCACACAAAAATTACAGTCTCCCACTCCACTAAAGTTGGGGATGGGCAACACCCAGTCAATTTGAAACTCCGCCCGTGATTGTGTGGTAGCGTGTGGAATCGAAATGAGTGTCCAGAAGAATTATCGACTGGCGCTACATTACCCTAAACATTTGACAAAAGGTTTGTATGGAGAGATATGCACGAATTAACTGAAATTAGGTATTGTATGAAAAAAAATGTGCAAATGATGCTGTTCTTGGGAGGATCAGTCGCCAAAAAGATACAAAATGCATGAATTTTCTCATTTTTTTTCATAGAATACAACGACAGACCCAAAAAAATGCATTTAAGCGAATTTCCGAGAGAAAAGGGGGGGTCATATCGTGGTGCCCAGTCGATCTTTGAGGACATTGAGGAGCGCGCTGACTCAGCAGAATTGACGCGTTGCGACGCGTTTCGACATGGCAATAAAGCATTTATATTATAATGCAGCCGCGATACATCAAAGGGACCGCTATAACCCTTTAAAAAAGCGTTCATCAGCGCAAATGGCTCACCTTGCATGCTTAAACTCTAGAAAAACTGTCGAAAAGGAGAACACTCCTCCTACCAAGAGCCGTAGTGCAAGGGACAGCAGCCCGAGTACTGTCGTCATAGCACAGCTGCAAACTGAGCTCAAAGCACAACAACAGAAGGCCAGGACTTACGAGCCGTGATTGCTGCAGGGGCAAAACTTGATGCTGTTGTGCCTCGGCTCACACTTGAAGATCTCACAAAGCTCCGTGCCCCAGAGATAGACCTGCAAATTCGATGGCATCGTCGATTTGACCCTGCAGTACCAGCAGCCAAAGACACGCCAACTACAAAACAGAAGAAGGTCAAAGTGTTAATGGAGGCCGTCGCACGGTATCTGAGTGGCGAGGCAACCCCTGGTGACCTTCGATGTCGTTGCAGCCAAACAATCATCATGATAGCGCTGTTGCATCCTTGTCGGAGCTGGGGGATGGTGAGCACGAGGGCGAGGATGAATGATAGTTGATTTTGGTGTCCAAATTGTCTAATGTAGCTCACAGTATCATTCGATAGTAATTGCTTGGTATTTGCACTCGTAAATGGTGTGCGCTAGTGGTACTCCTGATATTTGCCATCGCATTCCCTAGCACCGTGCTTACATAATGGTCACGCTTTGTTTGCAGGCGTTGCCCATCCCCACTAAAGTGGGTGTCTGGATCAGAACAATCGTCGTGCATCACTCTTGAAAAGCAATGATTTCCTAACAAACGTCATGCTCAACGTTACCCTAAGTACTCGCAAAGCTCCCATCGACCTTGAATAACCATCTATAACTATAAAACATACGTACACAGTGATCGGTAAAAATGGGTAGGGCTGGTTTGGATCAGCATGAATCGATAACGAAACAGCAGCTATGATTCCCAAAAGCTCACCATGCAGTATACCTGCAGATGTCCCATGGCTCGCAAGTGAGAAGGCAACTGGGCTGTCAGGCATTGCAGCTGCGGATGTGATCGAACGAGCCTCCAAAAACGACGCTGGCGACGGGAGCATTGATGCATCCGACGCAGCAATAGTCGGTTTCTGGATAATGTGAAGGCGGGAGCTGAATGGAGAGATGACAACGCGACAGTGTAGTTTTTCGGCTTGTGCGCATCGCAAAGGTCGAGCAACAGCAAGTGTGCTATCGCGGGAGCCAATTTATACCCCGGGTTACATCGGAGGCCATAGTCGCACCACACCCATGCAGGATTTACCTCGAATGGATGCAAACCAGTGCATTGTTTTATCATAAAAAAAAGAGATGGAAATGGGAGTGCAAAAATAGGTACGCACTCCTCCCCCTTCCTCTCACCACCACCACCCTCCATCTATTCCTCTTCCTCCGCTGCACTACGCATTCGTGTGTCGACGTTGTTGACATTTGCTAACATAGCTCGAGAGCGGGGCATAGCCAGAGCACCGTCAGCATGAGGGCTCGGGATAAAACTGCTTGCTTATTAGCAGCTTGTTAATTAGCGTGTTATTAACTAGCCAATCAAACACACGATGTGAGAACGTGCGGAATATAACTACATACGCTCTACCTATCAAACAGACGAGTCCGAAACAGAGAAAAGCCGATACGAAATGTGTAAGTACTGGTGAACTATGAAAAGGAAACTGAATCGAAAGTCAGTAGAGCTCACGACACTGATCCGGGTATACTTAGCCTCTGTTTTAAAAAAAGAAATCAAGAAATTCAAAAGCAAAGCAAGTACCTCTCACGAGAAGGGTACCCAAGACTCAGTACTCAGCACCGGAACCAGCATAAACGCAGTCCATCTTCACATCCGGCAGCGGGTGATCGCTCGTCCCTTTGTAAAAGTGTCAAAGGAGTAGCATCGTGAGCACATAGGTACACTACCAGCATGACAGTACGGAATTCCGTCCTTCTTGTGTCCCCACCACATCACAGACGACCACTCATCCACGAGGTTGGCGAGCGTCTGGACGTGGCCGTATGCAGCAGGCTGAGGACCACGCGGTCGGCGCAGTGCAACGAAAGTGAAGAAGCAGGCAAATACAACGAGTGCAAAGCATAAGTTCCAGATCTGCACGAGGGTGTGAGGGTGTCGTAGCAGTTTTACATAGGCAGTGAGTGCGAACCTGGGCAGTTGAACATGAACACCCACGGTCCTGCTACTAGTATTGTCCCGTCATAGACGGGATTAGATATCATGAATGATTTCCCAAACATCCAGTCTGTGATCGTTGAGGATGGCGTTAAACAACACTGATGAAAAAGACTAGACAGAAATGACTCACGCAGGAAAGGCTTCGCGAGAAAAAGTACGAGACTGTCGGATGAGTGACAATCGTCTTCACCGGGTTCGTCGCCGTTCTAAGCCCTTTCCTTCCAGTAGCGCATCTCCACTGTCTCTCGTCTCGAATGACATTCGCGATGAGCTCCGAGCAATGCAGCCCGAGCGTCAACGGTCCCTGGAAGACTGCCATGCTGACAAAGAGTATAGCCCACGTCCCAACATTGACACCAGGTGCATCATACACGATGAAATTGGACTGCGAGGTGGGCGAGAACGACCACGTTTGTGGGGTCAGCGCACTGGAGGCCGTTGGATGCGAAATGGGCCACTTGTCCCAGATATACATGATGAGTGCGGCCCATCCAGCGCATGCTGCAACAATCACCCATAGAGAAATGACAACTTTCCGGATGCTAGGGTGAGCATGCCACGCAGAGGGCTGTACCTCTCGTGGCTTCGTTGGACCTCCATATGTGTCCAGGTCAGACACGCAACGCATGCACCGGAGAGTATTAGGGGTCAATTGGGTGTGGTGAACTAGTGCGGCGGTCAAGTCGAAAGGCGAGGAGCTCCATGTCAACATTTTGATAGCCCTCATTGCTGACAGTGCGATCATCACCTGGAGAAGAAGTGCGACGCCCAAAATGAGGAGAGGTACCCCTGCGATGGCAGGTTGAAGACCCCAATTTTCCACGGTAAAGTCAAAACATATGACGAGTGAGGCCGAGCTGTAGGATATAATGAGGAGGACAGCCGAGATGCCATTAAGCAGTGCGCCGTTAGGGTTATACCACCCTCGAGCTGCAGTCAGAAGGCGGAGATTGGTGTTGAAACGAAGTCGAGACTCTGAGGCTAGCGCAGAGCGCAATGAGACGCCATGTACGAAGCCTATGGACTCGGTGCACAACGTGACAATTACTGGCAATATTACCTTCAGCACCTGCAGAGTAAAATCAAGGGCTGTGTTGGTCGTGGCTACTCCCGAGACTCCGTAAATGGCTTAAAATGACGATGCTGCAATGATGCATGAGCAGCCGAAGATACTCGAGCATGCCACTCCGACAAGGGCATATTTGCGGCTCGTCAGACTGCGGTCGTAGAAATCGGTTCTAGTATCAGCAGTGAACTTCGCATCAGATATCATCAAGTCGAAGTCCTGGTCATATGGGAGTGTGTCATATGAATACAAACTTCCATCTGTCGGTTTGGAAGAAGCGTCCATGGGAGGCAGAGACAAGAAGGCTAGTCTCAAATGAAGAGAGGCTCGGACTAGATCCGTCGGTTTGGACGAAGCGTCCATGGGAGGCAGAGACAGGAAAGCTTGTCTCAATGAAGAGAGGCTCGGACTAGAAACAAAAGGAGAAACCATGTAGGTGGTTAGAATGAATATGTATCGGTAAATGCTACTTAATACACACCTTGGTTTTTGGATTGAGAGACTGAGGAGAGTTCGTTTTGGGGATGCCAGAAATATATAAAAGAAACCTTGAAACGGAGAACGAAAACTTGAAGTGTACACATTATGGACACGCAGATTAAATACATTGCTAGCCTCTGGTGCATGATGTGACTTCGTTATGGAAAAGTGGCTGTGTGACGCTGTCATTCTATTGGCATCAGACTGAGTATCAGTAGAGTGATGTTAGTGGAGCTGCTAGTACTGCTCAGCGCAGTCAGCGCTCAGTACTACTAGCCTGAGTGAGTAATAAACTACATACCGGCAGTGTAACGGAAGAACACAGCTTGGTTAAGTTGGGCCCGGAACCAAACTGGGTTTGGCCAAAGGCATCTAGAGCGTACCCTTCGGAAGCCAATCTTGAAATAAGATTTAAGGATGATCTTTGTTCCTTTATTCTGCGCCTATATTCTAACACAGCCTCAGTATCCTACGCCCTCATCTGACTGCGGCTTCGCCGCCCATCTACCACACATTATTGCTCATACCATTCATCGTAACGGCACTCCAATGGCCGGCGCCGCCAGTCCCTGACACATTTGTATTTGTATAAAATTTGAATTTGTCGTGCAAATTTGGACTGTGAAATATCAAATCAAACATGTGCATGAATCGCGAACATTCTCAGAGGGCCGTGTCACGGTGGCTGCCAGCTATATATATCTGGACAATGTATACCAAGGCCAGCAGGGTCTCTGGTACCTCCTACATTCGTTCATCGATGAACAGTGCTGTAAGTCAAGGAGGTCATCATAATGAACATTCGGATCCAGAATACAACGCACCAACGGCCGGACGTTCATAACTGCAAGCAGATTTACAAGATATAAACGCGCAGCTGTCAACCACCAACAGATGAAACAGAAGTGCAGTCACGGCTGTGAAAGGGTAGTCAGCCGTGTTGAAAACGTGTCATCGAGGGATAACACGAGGGTCCGCGACTCCGCGATGGCAAAGGAGTCACATATAAAGATAGCGCACATAGGCACATGAATGTCATCGGAGGTAGTAGAAGGACCTGCCAACTGCGCAGAGTCGGACTAGGCGCCATCCGTATGTTGAACTGATGAGAAGTCACAGGTATCATGTTCCGCGTTCCAAGGGATAAGTCTTTGCACCCTCAGCAATGCCCGGCACCCCATCTAGAATTCTTGAAGCAATCGGTTCATGTCGAGTGTTCCGAATTGAAATAAATAGGCGCTCTTCCTTTTCGGTTTCCTGTAGCCTGTAGGAAACAAATTTGAATCCAGCATCGATGAACCGAGGAAAGTATGACGAGGAGAGGGGCACGCAAACCAGAAAGGGTCGGAGGCGGTACATGGAACCCAATAAAGGAAGTAATTCCCACACAACAATTACAGACGCAGCCTCTCTAACTAAAGCGGGTGTCCCAAACACGTTGCGCCCAATTCAAGGAGTGAACTTTTTAATGCAAAGCGCTGTATATTGGCAATTTGGAGCCATCGATGATGTACAGAACAATCGACCTTGAACAACCATCTATAACTATAAAACGTACACACGTAAGCATCAATTCAGCAAATAGTTATTTTAGTTGCTCGTATCATCAGTGTATGAGGTGGTTGCGAAGCCGACTTGGTTGTTGGTGGTGTCGAAAACAGAGTAGTGGCGTTGACTGTATAATAGGTCGTCAGTCTCATACCAACCAAAGTTACTTGAACACCAACAGGAATGTGTAACCGTTGATGAAGTCCAATCCAGAACCAGAGTCGCTTCCGATATCAGAAACAATGAGGTAGATGTTGTCACTGCTGCCGCCTATGTCAGCGTTGAGGGAACGCGGCCAAATTTGGGCGTTGGGGGTCAGTTCGTAGGTTTTGCTACCAATCTTGAAGGTCAGGGCTTGCAGCTTAGCATACTGACTTGAGTGATCATCAGGAGACCAGTGGCCTCGTCCATCACAGCACCAGTGGCAGTCTGGTACGCGCTGAACGCATCTAACATTCTGCAAGTCAGTATGGGACGACCCATTTATGAGGGACTTATCTTACCGGAGGCAATGAGAACGAGAGTCGTGCCGGTTGTCGACAATACCAGCAGTCTCAGACAAAATGGGATGGGGAACGTCCATAGGAAATAGACTGGTCGATACCCCAGTAATCACTAGCAGGTGACGTAGTCGTGAGAGGGACGTAAGTCACTGAGCTCGTTATCTTTGAGCTATCGTGCCCACCAAAGGTGAGCTCGCCGGCATCATCAGAGGCAGTGGTAGGAACAAAGTAAATTCCGAGTGCCTCAACGCCTATGAAACCTTGGCTGTAGAGGTTGTCTGTGACAGTGGGGGCTGTCTCAAGGTCAGAAATGGTGCCATACGTCAGGTCAGTCGGTCCGACTCCGAGAATTCCATCCACGTCTCCGAAGCCTTCTGAGTTGCTCGCAACTCCGATGGATTGTTCGGTAATGACCAGACCAGTGCTCAAAGTAACGGTGTCCGTGTATTCCTCTCCCGAGAAACTACCGGAACCATAAGACACTGCCTACGAGATTGTCATGAGCACCTTTTTATGAACAGAGTATGAGAAACGGCATACAACAGTACTGCCAGTATCCACACTAGTGATAGTGGGATTGTATGGAGTGTTTGCACCAATCCAGGTGTTGGAGCTGCCCGTATCAATGAGGAGTGTGTCTGATAAACCGTCCAGTCAGAAATTATCTGAACCAGTTGATAGTCAATCTTACACTCAGTGGCGGGGCTGCCGACACCAACTTGGGCAGTGTAAGTAACGACAGCGTTGGTTATGCTGAAAGAGGATCTGCCAGCACGCTCGCCCATGGAACCAGCCTGCTTCATCGCCTGAGCGCGAGCCCTGTCGGCGGGCAGCGATATTAACAACACCCCTGGCGTTCACCCTAGCGGCAAAGCTGAGGGTTGCTTTCCCAGCGTCAGGACGCAAAGGAGATGCATCTGCAGAGGACAACACGACAAAGAGGATCGACAGGAAAACCTTGGAAGGGAATATCATTTGGGCAAGCTGTTCGAAGGTCGAGTGAGAGATACGATCAGCTCGAATTCAAGCTTCAATCACCAAAAGACTTTATATGAGTTGGCCCCCAACTGACCATGTGATATGCGCAGCCTAGATTCTACACGCAGGGGTGAAGTTCTATCCCAAGTTATTGTGATATCCACATTGCTGCACGTCATTAGAGGACGATTCATCACTATCAAAATCGCCAAGCCAAGGGCCTCGTGCCGACAGCCGCATGGCAGTCGTTGAAGTGATTTACCTGGACTGTCACGAGGACGTGTTAGACGGTATCGCGATCGAGTAGTTTGCCTACCGTATTGAGTTCTGACAAGAACCGACATCCTTTGAAACATGATTCTAAGCGCTAACCAAGGGAAACATTTCGCCCTATGAAATGGAGGTAGCAGGTAATATACAAACTTGAACGCTTCTGGCATGGCATGGCAACCTTTTGCCTGTAACTAGCCTGAAGAAATATGCAGCTCATCAGATCAGTATAAGCAAAACACGCCATTGACCAAAACCGTATCAAGGACTCTCATAGTAAAAAATCATTCATGCCCGGGCCACGATCCTAGAGTGTTGCGACTCGAAGACCCCTAGCGCATTTATGTCTGACAAAGCTGGACAAGCAGACGATGGGAGGTGAGAGTGGTGGAGTATAGAATCCGGCACGTTCAATTCCACCCGAGTTATGGCTATGCTCCGGTTGTCATACATGGGTTGTCAAGCTTGGTGTGGCACGATCATGACTCGGAAAATATTGGGATCGTATGGATTTCCATCATGACTAGCTAAGGAGGAAATTCGGAAATTGGCAACGCACTTACTACAAACAAAGATCTATGAGACAGCTTGGTTCAACCGTCTAGTCTCCCTCCAGGCAGACTATATGATAGACAAGAAGACAGCACACAACGGGATGCTGGCAGTAGATGTCCGTCGGCACTGACACGCAGTTGGGGCGCAATGGACGGTTGATGGACGGTTCAAGTTGGGCTTGGGCTGGGCCTTTAGTAGGACCTAGGTGTCATGCTGTCTAGTGCCGCCAGAACAGGTTCAACATGAGCTTGACATGAGCCGGATCGATTTTAGCCAACTGACCATGATGATCATGATGATCGAGTCGAGAACTTCAATGGATTCGATGACTTCCCGCAGCGTCTAAATTATGTTACTCGTGCCGAAATGCCGCCGTCAAACGTCCAAGTCCGCTAAGCTGTCAAAAACAACCCCCATTCAAACGAGAGGACATCTCTGATATGATAGAGTCAAGTCGAGACTGATGCAGTCTTCGTGTGGCTGGGGCAACTATTATCCATCATAAGGAAACTTGGGTGGTTGACCCCAAGATTCAAGGCTTGAAGTAAGCCCTTCGCCATATTTGTGTTGACTCTCGTTACTAATACAAGAAAGTTAACTACACCAGTTCACTGATGTGCACGCAACTACGCGCGCATCAATCCAAGATGTCCTCTTCGCAACTTCACCACAAATCCATTCACATCCTCAGCCTCGAGATTATTGATAGAATACTCTTGATGTACGACTCTTCGGCCATTGATTTGGTCCAGAGCGAGTTTCAGGTCTTCCTGAGGTCCAGAGATGTCCTGGTCACCCTTTGGATTCTTGAATGTCTTCGAGGATAATGCTTTGAATAGCGTGCGGATCCATGAGTGGGGCTTTGTAACATCGAACATATCCTTTGGAGAACTTCTTTCGAAGCGGGTGCAAGGTGCTCAGGTGACGTGGGGTTTTAAAGCACTTGCCGCAGAACTCCAGCGCACTCTGAAGCTCTTTCCCACTCAACCGGGTCCCCATCTCCGATGCACCTTGGATTACTGTGTGGAAATGATAGTCAGCATCTTCGACATTATTGCCCATACTATACAACGATAGCAATACCTGGTCGGATGGCAGCGAATGCCCGATCATAATTGTCCTCATCAACGTCATTCAGGATATCAAGATCCGTCGATCGTATCTGTTGATATGCGCTCATCACCACTATCTTGAAATCTATGCAGGTTACGTTGCACATGGCACTCTGATCAGCAAGAGCAAATCCATCCACTTGTGGACGAACCTCGTGTAACTCAACGAAAACCTCTTCGGTGCCATGCAACTCTGCTTCGACTTCTGAACAATCTCTCGGACTGCGGCACATATAGATACTGCTGCAGATAGCCCAGAGGTCATTGCGAGGTGTATTCCGGAGGAGAAGAATGGATCTATGAAGGCTGAAGGTTCGGGAATCAGTTCCATCATATAGACAAGGGAGGTGATCAAGTTCGTACCACCAGCGTCCCCGACCAAACGAAAGCCAGGTCCCCCATAGCTCGAAGCGGAGTAGCTGAAGTCAGACGCTGATCGTATCAATGGGTCAAGCTGCCCAGTTGTCCCCCATGAGCCTCTTTTTGTACCATCTTTCCGGTTCCAATGAGCTTGATTAGTTCTGGGGCAAGAGTTGTGGAAATCTGATATCGATCTTCCAGAGAACTGCCTTTCAAGGCACGGACCCTCTCGTTATACATGTCTTGATTCATAACGACGCCGATGGAAGTTTTCCATCGTGTAGAGGAATAAACCAAGCCCAGCCGGATTCGTCTGGTGCACATCGGCTCGATCAATGCATTCTCATCGTTGACAACACGATGCGTACCTTTCAATGTCTCGAACCAAGGGGCACCCTCTCTTGGGGTATTCATGCCATATGTACCAACTCCCGTCCAGTAACCCCAAAGTGCGATGTTCTTCAATGATGCGTTAAAATGACGATTGCGCAAGTATTTGGTTGACATCAGTCCTGAGCGTCCGGATGCATCAACAAGATAGTCGAATGAAATTACTCCAGTTTCTCCATCTGCGGCACGCAGCCATTCGGCGGTCACAGGCCTGGAAGACTCGGTTGCGGAGAAGCCGAAGGATTTCACACTCGTTGTTCAAACACCTTTACTCCGCAAGATGTCGCATGGTCTAGCAGCATCTTGTCGAATACCGAGCGTACCTGACTGGAGTATGACTTTCAAGAAAAGAAAAGATGTCGAGTACATACTACGTTCCATGAACTGTTATTATGCCCAAGCGCAACGAAGTCGGTGTCTGGACGCAGGTGAGTGTGTCTCTTCGGCATATTGCTATCATCACTCACATCCTTCCTGTTTGAATTGATTGAACTTTATTGCAGCTCCGGGCTATCAATAATAATATATCATTAGGCCTTATTATTCGAGGACAATTTGGCTGCACCTTGTGCTTGAATCCCATCTCGACCAATTTTTTCTCCGCATCAATGAACCTCAGGTTGGCGGACTGAAGGAATTAAGCTCTCCCCGATGTGATACCTATATGATAATCGTCAAGAGGGACGCCTGAACACTTTGGACAAGTCTCTTACCGAGGAAAACTGGGCAGCCTCCAATAACACGACGTCGAGCCCTTCCCTGGCAAGGGCCGAGGCAGTAGTATAACTACCAGAGGGACCTCCACCGACGACAAGGATTTGAGCATGCTGACATGGATGTCAGCTCTGCTGGCGAATGTAGTACTGGACGACCAACCTTTGGTATCTGTGAGGCCATCGAACGCTACTCAGTGGGTGTGTAGAAAAGATTTACAATGTTCATCGAAATGCTCTGAGCTTTTGTACTAGACGCGTCTGAACGCATCATGTCAAGCCTAATCAATTAATCCCCGACTCCTATGTTAGTGTAGATCCAGATGATATCCCAGACTCCACGGAAGAGGGTTTAACCCTCAGGGTCCGGGTGGTGGGTTGTATCAAGAGGTATGGGTATAGGTTGGGAGCTCGTGACTAGACTATTGGTAGGTACCAGAACTACATCGTAGCGTCACTAATCACCGACTCACATGGAACTGTAGTCAATGGACTTCCTGCAGCATTTTAGAATGCTGTTGTAGTTCTAAACGTTTCATGCCACTGTCAAATGTCAGTACTAGTCTTAAAGATTGCAAGTTCGTATGTCAAACTAACTCACCGAGTTCTATGGAGGCATGTATATATAGTGGACGATAGGTTACGGTTGATTTGCCGACTTGCCGCGACTTATTTGGAAGTCCGATCAATGTTCATTCTCGCCTCATTAGGGGTCACGAGTCTAACTCCCGACTGAGATACGCTGGCTCACTAGAGTTCCCATAATCTATATATATAAATACTGTCCGTGATACTGAAACGCAAACTTTCAGTATCACTGCCTTTTGGCATAGCTGTTAAGTATAGGTGAAACTCAAGCCTTTTCTAGATTCAAATCGCGTTCTAAACGGATCCAAATCGCTTTCAAACTCCGTGACGATGTCGCACCTCTGTATGATCTGTATGCATTCTGCCACTGGCCAGCATATTCGACGCGGGCGTCGCTGACCTTTTTTTTTTTTTGATTCCATTTCTATCCTTTTCAGAGTGATACTCTATGTAGGACAATACAATCTATTCTATGGGACCCCCAGTGTCCCAGTCGCATCTCCAAACACGCGAATGCCCTGATGTGAGGCGTGCCCCCATCAGTCCGCCGTTCCTGCTGGCCGTTTTAGACGCGCTGTTCGATGAGTGAGATGACTTATGAATGCTATGTGCGTGGTATGTGTACTATCGTAGTATCAACTTGACACGTACTCGGCCGCTGATAGCGGGCTGGTACAGGATTTCGTGGTGTAAACATGTATATATGGGTGGTCCTTGGGGGCAGAAGGAGTGGCCAGATACTTATGTTGACGTATGCCGAGGCAGGCGAAGTGAATCCATGTAGGCGAGTGGGTGATGGTATACAGGGGTTGTACAGTGGTGTTACATGAGTCGAGGGTGAGGGTGGGGGGGTCACTGACCTTATAATGTACCGAATGGCCAAGTACCTGAACATTTTGTCTAGGTCGGTTGGTCTCGCTGGCAGTGTGAACGAGCAATGGACACGCTAAACTGGATCTTTAGCAAGCCAATAAATTTGTCGTCGGCAGCTGCGAGTTGGCAAATAGCAAGAGCTTCGAGTTCTGTAGCCAGTTGTGCATGCAACGAACGACTCTGTTTGCCCGTACGACGAAGTCGGGCCATTGAACGTTGAACTTTGGCACGTCCACCAAGGTCCTCTAGCACCAGACACGGCTGCGGTGAAATCTCCGGCAGGGTGTTATTGTAGACATTTGTGCGTAGATGACAGCAGATGCATAGCATTCTCATAATTACGTGCACTTTAGTTAGAATTGAGCATCCCTAAAAGTTTAAAATTTGTGTGCATTGCACGCAAACTGTACGTCACTCCGAGTCCTCGATCGCTTTTCAGCCCGACCAGTCAACTAGTCATGCATTCTCTCAAACCCGAAGACCTCAGGCCTGAACTGAAAGTCTGAAACCTGCGAATAGGATAACGAATGCAATTTATGTACATTGCGCTCAAGTTCGCAAATGTCCCAGATGGACTGATATGATTGCGATATGAGTTAGTCGAGACTTATGAGTCTTCCTGCGGCTAGGGCAACGATTATCCATCAACTACGTGCACATCAATCCGAGATGTCCTCTTCGCAATCTCACCACAAATCCATTCACATCCTCAGCCTCGAGATTATTGATAGCATACTCTCGATGCACGACTCTTCGGCCGTTGATTTGGTCCAGTGCGAGTTTCAGGTCTTCCTCAGGTCCAGAGAAGTCCTGGTCACCTTTTGGATCCGTATTGAATGTCTTGGAGATAATGCTTCGAATAGCGTGCGGATCCATGAGTGGAGCTGTAACATCGAACATATCTTTGGAAGAGCTTCTTTCGAAGCAGGTGCAAGGTGCTCAGGCGATGTGGGGTTAAAGCATTTGCCGCAGAACTCCAGCGCACTCTGAAGCTCTTTCCCACTCAACCGACTCCCCATCTCCGATGCACCCTGGATTACTGCATTGCAATGATAGTCAGCATCTTGGAAGTTTGTCCATACTATACAAACGATAGTATTACCTGGTCGAATAGCAGCAAAGGCCCGATCATAATTATCCTCATCAACGTCGTTCAGGATATCAAGATCCGTCGATCGTATCTGTTGATATGCGCTCATCACCACTATCTGAAATCTATGCAGGTTACGTTGCACATGGCACTCTGATCAGCAAGAGCAAATCCATCCACTTGTGGACGAACCTCGTGTAACTCAGCGAAAACCTTTTCGTGTGCCATGCAGCTGCTTCGACTTCTGAGCAATCTCCTCGGACTGCGGCACATATAGATACTGCTGCAGATAGTCCAGAGGTCATTGCGAGGTGTATCCCGGAGGAGAAGAATGGATCTATGAAGGCTGAAGGTTCGGGAATCAGTTCCATCATGTAGACAAGGAAGATGTTCAAGTTCGTACCACCAGCGTCCCCGACCAAACGAAAGCCAGGTCCCCCTAGCTCGAAGCGGAGTAGCTGAAGTCAGACGCTGATCGTATCAATAGGTCGAGCTGCCTAGGTTGTCCCCCAGAAGCCTCCTTTTGTACCATCTTCCCGTTTCCAATGAGCTTGATTAGTGCTGGGGCGAGGGATACGGAAATCCGATAGCGATCTTCCAGAGAACTGCCTTTCAAGGCGCTGACTTTCTCGTTATATATGTCTTGATTCATAACGACGCCGATGGAAGTTGTTCCATCGTGTAGAGGAATAAACCAAGCCCAGCCGGACTCGTCTGGTGCACAATTGGCTCGATTAATGCATTCTCACCGTTGACACATGATGGATAACCTCTCAGTGCTTCGAACCAAGGGGCACCCTCTCTTGGGGTATTCATGCCATATGTATTAACTCCCGTCCAGTAACCCCAAAGCGCAATGTTCTTCAATGATGCGTTAAATGACGATTGCGCAAGTATTTGGTCGACATCAGTCCTGAGCGTCCGGATGCATCAACAAGATAGTCGAATGAAATTACTCCAGTTTCTCCATCTGCGGCACGCAACCATTCGGCGGTCACAGGCCTGGAAGACTCGGTTACAGAGAAGCGGAAGGCTTTCACACTCGTTTGTTCAAATCCCTTTGCTCCGCAAGATGCCGCGTGGTCAAGCAACAATCTTGTCGAATGCCGAGCGCACCTGGCTGGAGTATTGACTTTCAATGAAAAGGAAAGATGTGAAGCACATAACTACGTTCCATGAACTGTTAGTGTGCCCAAGCGCAACGAAGTCGGCTGTCTGGAAGCAGGTGAGCCTGTCTCTTGGGCCCATTTATATTATCACTCACATCCTTCCCGTTTGAATTGATTGAACTTGATTGCAGCTCCGGGCTATTAATGACAACGTATCATCATGATTGAGTCCTAATATTCGAGAACACTTTAGCCGCACCTTGTGCTTGAAACCCATCTCGACCAATTTTTGCTCCGCATCGACGAACCTCAGGTAGTGACGAACTGAAGGAATCAGGCTCTCCCCGATGTGATACCTACACGATAATAGTCAAGGGGGCGCCTGAATACTTTGGACAAATCTATTACCGAGGGAACTGTGCAGCCTCCAATAACACGACGTCGAGCCCTTCCCTGGCAAGGGCCGAGGCAGTATAACTACCAGAGGGACCTCCACCGACGACAAGGATTTGAGCATGCTGGCATGGATGTCAGTCCCTGCTAGTGAATCTACTAAACGACCAACCTTTGGTATCTGTGAGGCCATCGAATGCTACTGGATATGTATAGGAAATCAACAATGTTCACCGAGGCTCTGAGCTTTGTACTAGGCGCGTCTGAACACACCAGGTTAAGCATCGATATTGCAAATCTATGAAAGAATACTTCTCGAACCAATCCAGAATACGTTACCAAGCTTCTGCTATAGTGCCGGTGGATTTGTGTCGATACGTCAGCTCCTTCACCTCCGGCCACTGCATATACGGTTTAAGCTTCCTTGTTCTGCGTGAACTTTGTCATCAAAAGCACTGGCAAGGACCTTAGCTACTAGACATACATATCCGCTAGTTATTCGATGTCAGCAGCCGTAGAAAACAACGTACATGGCACGGGCACAACCAACACAAAGTTAAAGAGGAATTTCCTCTTCATTTGAAGCTCTCGTATGAAGATTGCGAAGCACCGGCGAAGGGATCGTCAAAAACAGATGTACTTGAGATATTTATGTAATATCAGATGTTAATACGGGTAAGACCCTTATCTTTCAAGAGTCCGCAGTTAATTGGACGTGAGATTGGTGCACAGTCTTGGCAAACCCGACTCTGGAATTCGTCGTGTCGAACACCGAGTAAAAGCGCTCCCTGGGAAGGCACAATTCAGCAACTTCTTGCTTACTGAAATGGAGTACCATACAGGAAATAATAACCTTTGACAAAATCGAAGCCAGAACCAGGGTTGTTCCCGGTGTCACTAACAATCAGGTATATGCCGTCGGGGGTACCGCCAAGGTCGCTGCTCGATGATCGAGGCAGATTCGTGCATTGGAGATGAGCTCATAGGTTACACCACCGAAAGTAAAATACATTGATGAGAGCTCGTTATATTGCTCTGGTGAGATCTTTAGCAAGCCAGTGGCTGTATCGAGCGTGCACCCGTCTACGATTGATATGTGTTGGAAGCATCTAAACTGCTCATTAGCAGGATTTCGATGTCACAAAGGACACCCATCAGTGGCAAAGAGAATAAAAGTGGTTCCTGTACCAACGATACCAGCTATCTTGGTCAAAATCGACGTAGCCCCGTAGTTAATATATTGGTCATATCTGCTCGCTGGAGATGTTGATACGATAGGCACTTCATGGCCGCCTGCGTGTGCTGAGTACGACAGGAATGAACAATAGTTTGACAGAAGGGATATGATAGCGCACCAATTACGGTTTCGAGCGCTTTGCTTTCCAGCGCTACTTGGAATCACAATTGCACACCAAGGATCTGTCTGTGTGCATTCTGACACGAAGATCAGTTGCCGTGCGAGACTTCGTGGCTATAATACAGGTCAGTATGAGAAATACTCAACAACGTGAGAGGAAGGCGCCATTGATATTTGAAACACCAGTTCTGTGGGCAGCACTCATCCGGTCCATGATGCGCTTGTGCTGGCCATCGACGCAGGTCTATATCGGGTCTTCAGGCACATTTAGTTCCAGGAGAATCCTAGTCAGTGCTGGTCAAGAACGAGACAGCAATAATAACGAGCAAACGTACGCAATACCCCTCTCCATTTCTTCGACGCTCCTTCCGGGTTCTTGCAATCGTGCCAAACGTAGTGCCTTCATTTGTTCCATCACCTTCTCAACGTTTGCCCACACCTTGTTCAATATCCTCTTCTGTTGTGCCGTAGAACCTGCGTTGGCACATGCCTCAACGGGGAGGTCTCGGAGCTGCCCAGGGCGAGAGTCGAGGAGAAACTTCCCCTTTTTGTACTGACGCAGGCCAGCTCATACCTTCCAACCTATCCCGGGAGGCTGAAGAAGAAACTTGGAGCGCTCAAAACACGTCGAGCGTCACCAGTGCGCAACTTTGGGGACTTTGGCGCAGTCCTCGAGGATAGGGAAGGAGGACTTTACAGCCGAGCCTAGGTCGGAGCGCATCAAAAAAGAACTGAGAAGGAATGAACTGGGACAAACGTTTTTAAGTAATCTACAAGCGGTCAGCTAGCAAAGTCCGCCTTGTCGCTCAGTAATCCCTCGCGCATAATGCTACGACACGCACCAGTTATTTTGGAGTAGCAGACAAGTGACCACAACACACCATCAGTAGAAGCTTGACTGCAGCGAACCGATCAAGTTATCCTCTACGACAACACCGTGACGGACGGCTATCAATGGACGACTGGAGATGGTTAATGCCTGCTGCAAGAATCTAGATCCTGGTGTGTTGCGTTGGGTGTACAGCAGATAGAAAGGCTTTGGGATCAAATGATTTGGAAGAGATGAGGACAGACATCTCCAGAACCGTATGAAGTTATGAACGACTGAAATCCTAGCTGAAGTCAGACACAATGATCACGTAGTAACATGTACTCGATTCCGCATCCAAACTCGTCAAACTGCGAACGTTGTTAGCACCGAATGGCGGGCTCAAATGACGATAACACTCAATGATGCCGCTAAGGTCCAGCGGGTCACCGTCTCCATCGTTGGATTGGGAGGTGAGGAGGTCAGAAAGCATGGAAAGCCGGACGCGCGCGCTCAACAATTATTAAGCGTCACACACATAACAGGCAGTAGGATCTAAGTCTTGCCGCCACCTATTTATTGATATTTGGCCCACTCAAGAATCTTATGAATGATCTGGCTGGCTCATCCTCGTCGTCAGAGTCAGACCGCAAATATCCTATCACACTGTAAAATCCAGATAATTCCATAGCAGCAGCGAGATGAACCGCCTCATCTGGACTTGATTCATCACGACAAGCCGACAAACTCTGGACTTTGCAAGCGAGATTGGATAATGTACCTTATCATCAAAGGACTGTCACGCATTGCAAAGGAGTTTGAATGTTTGTTCGGTTTGGCATTCCAGGTGAAGCTACTGGGTTTGGCCTAATGCATCGAATGCTCGCTGGGCATTGCTGTCCACAAGCGATGTAATGGTAGGATGGACTTGATACGCTGAGCGACATATTGAATCACATGCGAGGGTGCACCGGTGAACGTTCATCGCGAACTACCTTTTGTCCCGAATTAATCAGGATCGTCCTATGTCACCTTTGGGAGCTAGCCTAGAACCAAGCTCCGAGTCCATGAGGCTCACGGACCTTCGAATAACAGCCTCTTTCAGTCAACGTGTTGTATGTACCCTTCAAGTCCTTCCTCACCTGTTCGTTTGACTGTACCATCTTCGTTTTCACCAGCTAGCTAGGCGAAATCAACACCGAGATCATGGCATATCCTGTCCTATGGAGAGAAAAAACGTTTTCTACCCTATTGGCAATACATCTGCAGTTTGCCTCACACAGGATCTTTGCCCATCTGAAAAGGCAGATGTACTGCTTCTTGGATGCGGTGACCCGAGGCATATCCTTTACACCGTATATGCAAACAGCATGGGCTCGCAAGGTAAAAGCATGTGAATATTTTAATAAAGTGGTACGCTAATGCTCCGTACTCAGCATCACGAAAACTGGACTTCACTTGCTGCGACCTGGAGTGCAGTCATTGGCGAGCCCAGATTTAACACTAGATTTGTCTTGTTAAGCTGATGTATCAAATAGCCCGCAACGTTATCTTATTCACCCTCCTTGCCGACGAAGGCGCTGTGCAGACAGTGCCGCAAATCTGGAACATCTTTTTCCACTTTTATCTCGACAAAGCTTCCCATGACCTGCTCATATCACAGTGCAGAAAGTTAGTCGAGTTATCCAGCGATCCGGATAGCTGGAACGATGGTCCTTACGGTCATTTCCTTCGTGTGTGCACTAGAGATACTCTTACCGAGTTGCGGCGCCTTTGGCAACTTTACGTCAAGACGACGACTTTCTCTCCTAGCGAGGAAAAAGCATTTAAATCTGCATATGCTGCTGACGTCAAGGCTTCCAAAACGAAATCCGGATTCGTGTTTACAGCAAGTCGGGCAGCCGGGCCACTGTCGATGTATGCGCTCAAGATGGTGGATGATCACTACAACATTACTGGGAGACAGGCATATGCTCTGCCGTCCCTAAGAGACCCTCGGAGATATCACATCCAAATCCAACCTTAGCATACTCCATGGTCGGTGAAAAATTTGGGGTCCACTATGGAACAGATCCCCTCTCTGGCTTTCATTTGGCGGAAGCGCTTGCGCCAGCTGTCGGAAGCTCTCGCCATCCAGAGCAAGTTACTCTGAAGGACATAGTAAATGTCTGCAAGACGCAATTTTCCAGGTGGTGCACTTCGGTTTCCAAGGTCTTGAGCAGTCAAGGACCATCTTCTCCGAGCTTGCTCATTATACGTTGCTTTGTGGGAGACGCTCTG
>NW_024540668.1:0-25445 GCF_016647625.1 Suillus subalutaceus
GAGCGGACAAGCACTAGATAGAGCGGACAAGCACTAGATAAGCGGACAAGCACTAGATAGAGCGGACAAGCACTAGAGAGAGGGACAAGCACTAGATAGAGCGGACAAGCACTAGATAGAGCGGACAAGCACTAGATAGAGCGGACAAGCACTAGATAGAGCGGACAAGCACTAGATAGAGCGGACAAGCACTAATGCACCTAAACACATTGCTGGTAGTTCCAACAGCGCTATAAGCGTGGGAATAGCGTCGGATAAGTCGCGGGAGCATGAATAGCGCTGTGGGAATGTGCGCGCATAGTGCGGGAAAGTGCGGAATAGTGTTGGACAAGGGTTATGGCTGAGACAAGTGAAGACTGCTGATAGGGGAGTAGTGAATAATATGAGGAATAACTTTGGTCCACCTATTGAAGGCTTATGCAGGTATACATGCCTAGCGCCAATATGATTGTCACACCGCCAACCACGCCAAACTACAAATTATTCTGCGATCACTAAGGCACTCCAGCAGCGCAAAGTGGGTTCTGTGCCTGTTCCACTTTGCTCCTTTGTCAAGAAATGTACTGCCTTTCATCTTGGATATGAGCCCTCCATTCAGAGCATCACTGTTGATGAAGTCACTATCAGATTTAGCTTACCAGATCTACGACTGGCCATAGCTGATTTCCTTCAATGCGAGGCAACTTATGGACGCCAGCACGTTCATGCAATAGGTGGCCCTAGAAGGGCAGGACCTACTGCTGTCCTCCCATTCAACAGAGTTCAAGTCTGGTTCAAGATTCAGCTGCAAGAGATGGACTTCCACGAGACTCACATCATCAAACCAGCTCAGACACTAAATTGTGCGCCACCAAATAACCCATGGATTCTAGGTCATTATGATACAGTCATTATCGAGATCAGTGTGGGCTACTCGTGGCCTAGTAGTCGTCTTTCAGGTGCTTTGTCTTGCATTATGATAAATTTATGCTCACTAACTGTTACAGGTCATACAATCACGCAGATCAGACTCATCATGCGACCCATCAGCAAGAGTGGTGTGCAATGGTCCTGGAAGGATTGGTTCCTCATGTATGTCCAACATTTTGATCTTTCAAATGATCGATCCAGCTACATGGCTTCACATACTGAAGTGAGCAAAGCGCTCCAATGGAAACTGGATGGGTGACATTATCCTGGTATCTCAATTGAGGGCTCCTGTCCAACTCATCCCTCGCTTTGGTGCTACTGCTGACAAGCGTCTCCAGCATACAACAGCTTGGAGCATGCCGCAGAGTTTTGGCTGAATGAATTTTGGGATAGAAGCACTTTCTTTGCGCTATCAGTCTGAGATTTGATGCAAGATAAGGCATTTTTGTAGGGTATCAAATAGATCATCAAAGACATTATTTTTGTACCTGTATCCCACGCATCCATACTAGCGCTCCCCTCATGCCACTTGGCAAACATTTCTGTTCAGTGGGCCTCGGGATGAAGCTGGCATCTTGGATGTCAGCTCCAGAGGTTCATGACATAACAACAATTGATAAACTGACCAGCTTGGAACTTATTCGCTTGATCTTGCAGAAATCTCCCACCTGCCAACAGCGATGAGCTCACCCATTTATTATCGTTGATTTTTAAGTCCTGTGCAACTGAAGTTCCCAAAGCAAAGGATCTTAAAGTTCTATTGAAGAAAATCCACCTGGATACCAGGACTGAAGCATTTCAGCACATTCAAAATGAAGCAACCCTCGTACTGCTCTATGACACACATGCATGCCGTTGGAATTGGCCACTCCCAGATTCACATCTAGACAAACTTCCTGGGCAAAAAGTAAGTGGGCAGGAGAGAAGAGTAGTACGGACCAGGAAGAGATGGAAGGAGAAAATAGTGGTACCACGAATGAGAGGTTGGGAGATTGGGTTTTCATCAATGAAACTAGCACACCCACTGCCTCCGAGTCACAGGCTGAGAGTGTTGGCCAACCTGAAGATGATGAAATATCAATAAATGCCAGCTCCACCAGTGGTGACAGAACCCCAGTGCTCCATGAGATCATCCATGATCCTACAAAACCATGGACAAACCGAACAGATTTTTGTGTCCTTCTATAACATCCTTGCCTTTGCCCTCCTGCAGCAACCTGCACTCGCTCAGAGGCATAACTTATCTCGTGTCTGGAGTGCATCAAACTCCTCATGCCCAATACACGGCAATGAAATCGCGCGCAAACCAGACCTCACCTTACTTGATGATATCGAGGCTAGATGGGACACAATCAAGGCCGTATGTGAGCTGACTTTGAGTGCCTACTTACCTTCACATCCCCTCACCAAAACTCTTGACAGCAAGGCTTACCTGCTACTCAAGCACCAACCGTGGAGACGCTTCACACTGTTGGTCTCCATTTGTAATGGGTATCGTGAGCTTCATGTCCACCTATATGACTACTCAGGCGGTGTTGTCAGCCCTTGCATGCATATTGATTGAGAGCTGGACAAGTACTTACAAATATTTTCATCCATTGTCTTCAGCAATCTCGAGTGTATCGGGTTTGACCCCATGATCAGTATCTTGAAGCATACACTTCACCACACACTTCGATCTCCTGATTTCCGCCCTGCCAAACCCTCACCTTCTCTACAGCAGACTCCCAAAGCGATCCCAGATGCGCAGATCATGGAGAACGACTCAGAGACCAATGCCATAGAGGATGCGGTGCCCGAACTTGCAGCCAATATCCCTCCAAACACAGTCGACTCGGAGACCAATGCCATAGAGGATGCGGTGCCCAAACCTGCAGCCAATATCCCTCCAAACATGGTTCCCCTCATAGAAGAAATACCTCGTGATCCTCTCTGTGGGCCCCTCCCAGAGCCAATAGGAAAAATATGAGTCAATCAGAATACATACAATATCCTGGATCTAATATTCTCTACCCAAGGCCTTGTTGGTTGTGGCACAGCGTGCTATCTGGTCAGAAAGGACGAGGAAGAGTATATCGTGAAGGATCACTGGGTTCTCGGGGGTAAATCAGAGGTACTGAACGAGATTTGTATGATGGAGAAGATGGATTGGGATCCATGGTGTTCCTCACCTTGTCAAATATTGGCTGGTGGAGATGGAACCTGGTGAGGTTGACGAAATGGTGAAGTATCGTCAAAAGGTCCCACACAGCATACAGGGCAACTCCTGTAACATGTTCGCCTGGTCCTGAAACCCCGCGTGCGACCCTTATATCAATTCTGTTCACATGCGGAGTTCTTAACCCCGATACGGGATATCATGAAGAGTAAGTGATTTCAATCGTATTTACCTAACTGTTGCACTCACAAGATTTTCAGTTCAGAAACAAGCAGTGGAGCAGAACCAGGTTCTTCATCATGATTGCAGTTTGAATAATGCAATGATCGAGGATGATGGTAGTGGCTCCCATGGGATGTTAATAGATTGGGAGTTTGCTGTAGAGATTATACAAGGCAATCAGTATGGTGTTGGGGGCACAGTTAGTGTTTTGATATCTTTCTAGGATATGGATATAAATAAATATTATCTTACAACCTCAGGGCACAATACCTTTCATGTTGCGGTCCCTTCTCTTCCAGCTTTATCTCAACATGCTGGATCCATCTGATGAGTGCTTGGGTACACAAGCCTCAGGATCAAAACCATACCCAGCCCCCATGATCACGCATGTTTACAACGACAATCTTGAGTCGATGTTTTACATTTTCATCTGGGTTTGTATTGAATTCAGGGGCCCTCTCAGCATGAAGCGTGTTCTCCCTGTTACTCTCCCACAGTATTCAATGCAGTGCATCAAATGGATAACACGAGAATGGTCTGCATCCACATACCAAAAGTGTGGGGACAGCAAAACTTGATTTTTTCATCAATCAGACCACTACACTATGGAACTCGCCAAACAGTTTGACCCATACTTCAAATCTCTTCTTCCACTCGCGTTAGAGTGGTATGAACTCATTAAAGAACCTAAATGGTTGCTCTTCAACAATGTAATTGATCTGCTGGATAGACACATTACTACACTTCTGAAGGAGGACTCCCCTGAGCTCTTAGTCTCGACATGGGTAATTCTCTCAGCAGCAGGTTCGTTTTACTAGTATCACTAGTGATGAGGAAAGTACATATGTCACCTGTAGATGAAACACGACAGAAGCGAGTGGTTGATCATCGGTGGACGATGGAAATCATACCCAAGCCGAAGAGGAACAAAACTGGGTAGAGTTTGATCATACATACTTTACACATTTAGTATGAGTCACATGATATCCCCATTCTGTACTTGTGAAATAAAGCGTGTGCATCATTACTACCTCGCCTCAACATGTTCAAGCTCCCACTCTCTACCTGCAGACAGTGTTCGACTCATATTTCCGAAAGGTGTCATATTCAGCTTCACAAGATCCTCTCACATTGCCTGCAGGCACTGGAGACATTCAAAATGTATTTGCGATTTTCCGATTATGAGTCATGGTTGAACATTTCCGAGCCTTAAAAGATAGTGCGTATCTCCCAGTGATTTACTTGTGCTGATTGTATTACTATTTCTACTCTCAGTGTGCTCTAGTCATGCCTCCTTGCACTAGCCAGAAGAAAACAAAGTGTAAAGCTGTGGATTCTGATGGTCAAGCAACTTCTGCAAAGAAGTCGCATGCTGGGGCTGAGGCATCTGTAGTGTTGCAGCAGTCAATTTCTGCAGACAAACCATCAGCTCGACGTTCTGGACATCCTGGTGCAGGAAAAGGAGGTAGGGCAGAGCAACTGGAAAAAATTAGTGCTCTCTTAGATGCCCCGGCATGGACTACTCAGCCCAAGGGCTCCACCTCCCTTGACTTGGATGTATCTACCAATCCACTTGCACCCAAACTGCCTCGCAAAGGTCGTGGAAGTCGCCCAAAGGCAGGTCTGTTTATATTGGTTTTATATAGTAATGTTGAATATGGACAGAAACCCCCTCCGTCATATACCGCCTCAGAAACAGTGGTGGATCCTGTAACTTCTAAAACAGGGAGGAAGAAAGGTACTAGTAAAGTGAAGAATAACGCTCTCACTCCTACCACTGACTCGGATGTATTGACTACTATCAATCCTGCTTTTTCTCATCACCATCCTGGTGGCCAGTTTGGCTTTGTGCAGTCAATCATCCCTCCTGGCACAGAGCCTGACTTGCAAGCACTCAATAACTCATTTGTAGCAGCTGCCATGGAACAACATGCTCTGTCAGCTTCCCTGGATCTCATCAGGCATCTTCTACCTATTACTACCCTCCAGAAATAACAATTTGACACAACTAGCACCTTCAAAATCCACGTCGATTCAATCTAACGCTCAGTTCTACAAGAACCTGGACCCTGCTCTATTGTCAGCTGAAGATGTACATTCAGGAGCAGGAGATACTGGATCTGAAAGTTCAGAGGCATCTGCTGATGACAACAATGACAATGGAGGTCATGCTGATGATGATGAAGAGGAGGAGGAGGAGGAAGAAGAAGAAGAAGAAGAAGAAGAAGAAGAAGAAGAAGAAGAAGAAGAAGAAGAAGAAGAAGAAGAGAAGAAGAAGAAGAAGAGGAAGAGGAAGAGGAAGAGGAAGAGGAAAGAAGAAGAAGAAGGCGATGTTGATGTCGAAGATCAGGAGGTCAGATGGGGAGCTGCGCATGGGCACCTTACTGCGCATCCTGGTAAGTAATTCGCTGTCACAATTTTGATCACACTGAGCATGAGACAGGGTTCTCAAAGGAAGTTGAGCCTTCACAACCTTGGGTCACCACTGCTCTTCCAAGTAACTTCGAGTTTCAACACTCACGTGATGAGGATGAAAACATGGCCGAGAAGAATTTAGTAGCTGACACGTCCAGCGATGAGGATACTATGATCCAGGTATATATTATTTGTTTCTATGGAGTCTACTGACCTTCCCTTCGTTGAAGCCCGCAGAGCATAATCCTGATGATGTTCTACGGCTTCACCATAAGCGAAATGGACATCCCCACCTGCCTGATCCTGCAGTCCTCGATCTTTTGCGTCAGGCTGAGACCAAACCTTCCGATTCAAAGTCAAGTGATTCGAATACCAAAGCTCATAAGGTATCAGCCAAGATAACAGGTGAAGGGCCTAAGGCTACACAGCTGGGTTGGTATAGTCCCCATTGGAAGAGGTTCCTTGAAGAAATGAAGGGAGAGTGCCATGTCCAGCATGCAATAGAGAATCCATTCCTGACCTTCATTGATGGCTTGTCAGGAACCGTCCCTAAGATCCTCACAGCTTTGCTTGTACAATGGCTTGAAAGCGGTCAACAAGTTGAAGGCAGTAAGTATTTCTCTTCCCTTGAAACAACTTACTCACATGTCCATCAGATATTTGGCCTGATCACAAGTCTGACATGGCCAAGCTTGTGTGTCTGTGTTTTTAGTCACATGCCTGTATCTGATGTACTTTTTATTTATTTCAGCTGTTTGAAGATCTATCAACATGGCGCTCAGACCTCAAGAAAACCACTATTTGTATCACACCCTCTATGTATGACCTTATCCCACCATCTCATGTTCCCCTCAAGAATGTGCTACGTGGGTCGAAGAATGCGCTGCAAAATTACTGGAATTGTCTCTTTTTTTGCGCAACGGTGTAGATAGTCTTGGGAAAACTCGAAACATTGCTCATCCCACACTCCGCGAAGCCAGCATTTCGTTCTTTTACACTGGGTCTTATTGTGTTGCTTGCAGGAGATCCGAGATTTTCTGTGAGCAGCTTCCGCTGGAGTGCTTAGCATTGGTTTGCACTGCGGTATTTATTTTGGTGCTTGTACTTACTTGACAACATGCTGACACCATGTTTTTTCTAGTTTAATTGTGTCTTTGACGGCTTAGTCAAGAACAGTAATGGAAAGGTATACCCAAAGTTTTCTGCCAAGGAGTACAAATCAATCTATACCAGGATGGTCGGGCTACTCAACAATATCCTTCGGGATCCTTATCGCGGACCAAAGTTGGTAGAACAGCTTCATTTGTGGGCTGTGTCCGGATGGCAAGAATTTTTTTTTCTTTGGAGTTTTTCAATACTAATCATTTTTTTCCATACAGGGCAGAGTTCTTCAAGGTCAATGGCAATAATGTTTTGAAGCATCATCATCTACAAGTCATGCTTGATTGAGTTCTTAGGATCTTGACGCTGCATACAATGAGTTCATTTTACTACAAGTCAAACATCATTTACTTTTAGGATACTGTGCATTCATGTTTACCGCTGTGTTGTTTAATTGAATACATATTGTGATCGTCCTTATTTGTACATGCAAAGACAGTTGGGCAATCAATATGTCATTGGTGAATCCTGTACAAGAGCCTTTGATTTGGGTGTCTGTGAATTTGTGTACAAAAATTCACAAGGAGATGTAGTACTGTGGTGAACTGTCCAGTAGGGACCAAGCTGTGGAGCTTGCATGCTGTACAGCTCTGTATAGAGCCTGGGAGTTCACTGATGTGGTTCAGAGGGCCCTGGAAGAGAACCAAGAACCAGACCATTGGTTCAGTTCTACAAAATCACTGAACCCAGAACCAGACCACAGAGAACTGTTTGCTGTGGTCCGGTCTGAACCTGAACTGAACCCAAAAATTTTCAGTATAACGACTGGCCTTGTGTAGGTGAAGCCCAAGCCAGAGTGTCCAGCAGCACATACGTCAGTCATTTTGCCACATAGAAACACTGGCCCTGGATGTGCCAAAAGGCTGTAGAATCATGGCCAGCCAGTCACCAGCCGGAGTATGTAGAATCCAGCTGGCCGGAGCATGTGGAATCAGTGTGGATATATGCACATTAGTATTACTATGAAAAAAGTAGCTAGCCTTATGGCTACAGGATGTAGAATCCAGCTGGCTGGAGTATGTAGAATTAGTGTTGATGTAGATAGATATATAATTACTAGGATTACTATGATTGAAATAGTGGCTAGCCTTATACCTACAAGATGTAGAATCAAGGCTGGCCGGTCACTGGTTTCAGAATTGAATACTGGTCAGATGACATCTACAACATGTAGAATCAGGGCTGGCCAGTGTGACAATCATATTGGCACTAGGCATGTATACCTGCATAAGCCTTGATTAGGTGGACCAAAGTTATCCCTCATATTATTCACTACTCCCCTATCAGCAGTCTGTACTTGTCTCAGCCATAACCCTTGTCCGACACTAGTCCACACTTTCCCGCACTTTCCTGCACTATGTGCGCGCATTCCCGCAGTGCTATCCATGTTCCCACGACTTATCCTGCGCTATTCCCACGCTTATAGCGCTATCAGAACTACCAGCAATGTGTCTATAGGTGTATCAGCGCTTGTCCGCTCTATCTAGCGCTTGTTCCTGCGCTTAGTGCTTATCCAGCACGCTGTTCTAGCGCTCTAGGATCCCTTTGGAATGTCAGAAACCATTCACTGTCCATCCTACCTCATTGGTATGTAATTCACTTTGCCTTGAGTTTGTAACAAGTGCTACAGTCTTATTACATGTATATCCTATCCCTTTCAAGTCTGAGATGGTATAGTTTACTAGTATAAGAAGCCTATGGTGATTAATTTGACACTACTTCCCTTCAACTGTATTTCCTTCCCCTTAGGTTTTACTTAGAAGTAGTCACCCTTTAGTTGTGCTCTATGGCCCCTATTTGACTTTCCTTACCCTTGCAATCAATACCTTTGATCTCACTCGCTATCCTTTGACTCAGTCCGCTTTTTTGACTTCCGCTCTTTCCCGCGCATTAGCACTCTGTCTTGCGACGTGCTATTCCCGCGCTCTAGCGCTCTTTCGGGTCTTTCAATCTTGAGTTGTCCTTAGTAGCTATTCCCTCAGGTCTGTCATATACCATATATCCAGGTACAGATCCAAAGATCCAAATCTCAGATCCGATCCAGATCTGTTGGACACATCTGTTGTCCGGTCCACAGATCCGATCTGATCCTCATTTCATTTCCTGTTCATATAACTCTAACTATCGTTCATCTCCTTTCGGTATTCCTGTACACCGGTAATCTGGTTATCCTTTACTTCCGCTGTTCTTACTGATCCACTTTAACTTATACTTCATTCCTGGTTCATGATTTGTGATCCGTCCGACTTACCAATACACTTTGTTTATACTTTGCTTATTGATCATTCTGTTAGTTATCCGTAGTATATAAACCCTTGTACATGCACTGTAGAAGATCAGTTCGAATATCATCTTAGATTGCACTCATCCCATCCGGACTCTAAGTCCCTCCGTTCATCCTCCGTTGTCCGTCCGGACTTGAGCCCTATACTCTTGTCTAATCTGAGACTTAGGATTGATTCTGATAGTCTATATATCCGCCTCTGTCTTCAGACAGTCTTTATCTGTTAGTTTCTAGTTTGGATCCAATCCAGATTAGCCGTTACTCTATATGTCCGATATCCGGAAGCCTTAACGGATCTGTTACGATACCTATCCGTCCTGCTAGACACGATATCTTAGTACTCTGAAATAAGGGGCAATCCTCGGGAAAGGGGCACAGCGCATGAGCTGAGGCCAAAGCCCTTTGTATCCGATACCTCTTGAGTACGGTCTTAACAGTATATTCAAACTCATACCTTTCCGAGTATACTTACACCTATCATGCCTTCTACTAAGACACGAACAACACTACACGCAGTCGGACTTACATCCCTCTGTCATGACCCGACACCCATAGTCAAACACCTTCACCAGTTTCTCTCAGCAACGCATTAGTAACCGTGGACCCACTCAAACCATATCTGAACTCCTTAATTGTTGACACCCGGAAACTCCTACACGCACTCCTGCCGGAGGACCTCTGGACGACGAAGATCCTGATAATGGTGATGATGACAATTTTCCCGGTGGAAACCTGCCGGATGACTTCGGTGGTGAACTGGACAATGATCCGGATGATGACGGCAATGAAGATGACAGCCTAAACCCACAGGACCGCATTATGCTCCAACTCTCAGAAGCCATTGATAACCTTGCTCGCAATAATCATCATGTACCCAGCATACGAAGATTCCAAAGTCAAGGTCCTGAGAACCAGATACCTTTGATGGATCCGAGCCACAGAAGCTCCATGCATTCTTCGTCCAGTGTGAGCTGAACTTCCAAAGCAAGCCAAAAGCTTCCGTACCAGATGGGCTAAAGTCAACTTTGCCCAATCCTACCTTAAGGGTATGGCCCTCGAATGGTTTGAACCGGATCTCCTGTCCGACGATTCGGATGATCGTCTGGACTGGGTAAATGACTATTCCGCATTCATGCTTGAACTCCAAACCAATTTTGGACCTCATGACCCATCCGGTGATGCAGAAATGCAACTCGAGTAGCTCCACATGCGTGATGGACAGCACATTAACAAGTATATTGTGGAATTCCAGCATCTCGCTTCGCAAGTCCACAGTTGGGGTGACGGAGCTTTATGACGCCAATTCTACAATGGACTTCTGGCTCGCATCAAGGATGAAATCAATCACTGACACGCACGAAACCTGTTTCGTACATGATCATGGACACATAACATACTCTCGTACAACCTAATACTGCCAATAAAGGCAGTTCTAATTTCTTATGGCTTTATTACAATTTACTATAATTTTCTTGAAGGTTTTTCATAGCTACATGAATTAATCATTCATATTACGTACTTAGCACAGTCAACAAACTGTGTTAAAAACCCTTATCCTTTCATTAGTAAGCACATTCCCGCACCTTTTGGATTTTCTTGTACATTTTCCCACCTAATGAGCCCATATTTGTGTTAACATCTTAACATCTCAACATCTGCGCAGTCATTCATCTGAGCAGTGTCAATCTTCTTACATAATCTACATTTGTTTAATGATTAGTCATAGTTTCTGGACAGTTCCGAAATAGCGGTAACCTCTAAGTGAACATTTGGACACTGAGTCATAGTGAGTCACATGGAGTCATTATGAGTCACTATTCCATATTTAGTAGTTGCATAGCCACCTGTAGAGTAGTATATAAAGGGACATAGTTTCCCTCTTTGAATAATAAGATCCCTTTTTAGAGAGTTTGCTGTATCTCTCAGAAAGTTTCTCACCCCTTAATATCTGTGTGAATACTGAGTGAATATTAGTTTATTCCCTCCACTCTTTTGTCACTGTTTCCCACGACATTCTGACTACCTGAGGCCACCTCTAAGTCACATTAAATTACTCTAGCTAGTGCACGGTTACTAGTCGTCTAGTGTAGTTTCACTGCAATTCTCTTTACGACACAGGAAATCAATTCTGTGGGGAGAAATCCACGTACTTTAATGATTGAGGATGATAAATAGGACTTATACTTTAGTCAACAATATTAAGAGCTTGGCCACTTAAGACTACATCAAGAAGGTGTATTCTAGTCTGGACTGCGTCATTACTCATTGTGAGATCCTGAGCAGCAGAAAGGTCAGTTTCGAAGCCACGTATTTGATTGATTCAACTGTATCCGACTCCTAGTTTGATCTCCCCTGATTGTGAGAATAAGGAGTATCCCAGAGATATCGCTCTGACTCACCACGTATCGCTGTAATTCACGTAACTTTCCGTAATCTGCGTACTGTCGCATCATTATCCCTGAAGAACCCTAAGTACTGCATCAAGCCAGTTAATCGGGCATTGTTCCTGAGATTCCCGAATATCTCACCCCTTTTTTAGTCATTGGTAAATTTGCTCAAGGAGAACGCAATCTATATTTGCACCCCCACGAACAACCACAGTTATCAACCGTTGGTATTTGTCTGAACTGTTGACCGTGGAGGATAAGTGAAATTTGGTGTTTTTATTGCCTTTCACATCCTAGTAAGACAGCGGGCACACACGGTGGGTCTGACAGAAAACATCAAGGGTGCGAATTGTAATAGCAATTGCAGGATGAAGGGGAGAACTGCCTATGCAGCCATATTGGAGTAAGGTAGCATTGATGAAAGGCGAGGCATGATTAAAAGTGTGGATACTGCGATCTAGGCTACATGAGATATACAAAATGCTGAGCTCAGAAACTTTGACTCACCAAAAATATCAATCACCTTGATTGAGAATGAACTATCAATGGCGGGGGGAAGGTGCTGTTGTTTGATGATCACGGTGATGGTAGTGACGAAGCGCATCTGTAAGGTCATTGTATTGGGTAGACCAGTCAGCAAGTTGCTGGGCTACACGACCACTGCGATCACGTAAGTCAAGACATCTGCAATACATCGGATTGAAGTGAGGATAATGAGAAAATGATATGAAGAGAGATGAACGAACCTTGAGCTTTCAGTTGTGATTTCCTCCAGTTCCGCATACAATGATACCTCTTCTCCCCCATGACTAAATGAAAAACCTTCTTCCCCAGGAGGAGGAAACATGGTGTCAACATCCATGGTGTAGGAGGCAGGGCCATGTCCATCTGGGTGGGGTAGAGGTGTTCGCGACAGACTGCTGGTTTTCAGCACTCAACAACTGCTCGCGTTCCCTCAGAGACATCTCTAGAGCATGATGTTAGTACAGAATCAGTAGTGTAGTGAGTCCTACTTTTGAGAAGTGATGCTCGGAGTGCATGGGCCTCTTGTTGACGTTTTTGAATGGCGCCCCGCATATTGCTTTTGAGGTTTGGTTCCCCCAACATACACAGTACACTTTCTTGAAATGCCACCCACAGAATGACGTGTTGTGCGCCCCGTCATCTATAGGACTGGCTGTCGGTGTCGTTGTCGTCATGAAACTGCGAGTCAGTGTGGTGGAAGAGGTGAGAAGTACAAATTCCCACATACCCTCCTTGGTGTAATCAAGGTGAGTATGTATGAGCAGGCATTAGTGCATAGAGAAGGTGCCCAATGAGAGCGTGTGTAAAGAAATAGAAATAATACGGTAGAATAAAGGAAGAATAATTATGAGGATATGAGCTCACTGTTGTTGACGACGAGCAGACAGGTGGCGGCATTGTGCCCATTATGGGAGGCGGCAAAGTTGCCAAAATGGGTGATGAAGTAACCAGCACCCACGGGTGTGCACCGTGGGTGTGCACCGGCAGTGCTCCCTACGAAAAGAAATACAAGTAAATAGCTTATAAGTGGCCTATAGCACCGCTGGTGTGCACCAGCAGTGCTCCATACAAATGAGTTTATGCTTTATTCAGTGTTACTAAGATTACCATAAGGCCAGTTTTACTAACCAGGTAATGTGGGAAACATAGGTGCAGCTCACCTAAGGGAGGATATTAATAGTACCCTTCATCCCGCCTCTGTGCTGCCTGCCACCCACCAGCTGTCAGGAATGCTATTCTGTGCCCGCCTGCCACTGGAGGTGATGTCAATGGCATCCTCGATTTAGACGCCGCTCGAACCATGCATGAGCTGCTCAAATACCCCGCCCGCCTGTCGTTACATCCATTCCTCATCTTCCCCACACATATCTTCTTTCCTGGCTTACCTTGTTCACATTGCCCCAGGACAGAGACGGTGTGCAGCTGAGTGTAGTATAATATCATCTTTGAGAAGGCTGGTACACCGGAGAAAGGTGGGTGAGATCAAGAAATGGCATGGTGGCAAGCTGATGGTGTTGCTGCATGGCAGCAAAGAGGGACGTGATGCCCATGGCCCATGCATTGAGATGCAGTGCCTGGCGGCAGCGGCGGGGTGGAGGCGTGATGTGACTGGTGGGAGAGATGTGACTGGCAGGAGAGATGTGACTGGCAGGAGAGATGTGACTGGCAGGAGAGATGTGACTGGCAGGAGAGATGTAACTGGCAGGAGAGATGTGACTGGCAGGAGAGATGTGACTGGCGGGTGTGTAATGGTCAGCCATGCTTGGGGGACGCCGGTGTCTTCAATCTCTGTCAGAGCATCACCACCTGTACCAAGACCCAAGACCTAAAGTCTCTTTACTATTTAGACTTGTACCAAGACCAGCCATTCAGAGACGCCCTCGTCGTGGGAAGATGGGTACCACGGATAAAAACTACCTCATTCACCAATGGTGAATCATTTCTTTTCCTCCTCGCCAATGCAGGACTCCCCTTGTGGACGTCATTGCGACACGACACAAATATGTAAGTTTTCCCAATTTTTGGATATCCGTCTCATGATGCTGATATTGTTTTGTAGTGCACTGCTAATGGAGAAAGGGATAGGCTGGCGCAGCCACCACGTCCTCCTCGCCAGTAAGCCCACGCTGGTGTCTCAACTTGAAGCAGCAGCATGCTACCAGCAGGGACATCCAGTGTAATTGGCGGAGCCACCCCAGTAACGTTGCAGACCGGAAGTACCAGTGCAGCTACTAGTAACCGACCCCCTTCCCCATTAGACGTTGAACATGTTCCAGTCATCAGATGCCTTGCAGTTCCCATGTCTTTCACGCACCGGACAAACGAGTTTGTCTGCTTCTAGCTCCCGCTAGGCTTTCTGCCCTTTCCAAACTTTTACGTTATAGTAGATATCACCACATGTACCAAGTATTTGATGACGCATGCAATTTGATGTTTGCTCCCAATAGACGACTGACATCGCGGTATGGTACGCAGCATTCAGATCATAGAGAAAAAATATTCTCATTAGGTTTCAAACCTGCACCATCAGGAAAGAACAGACTTGGAATCTGTTAACAACTTGGTCATGAGGTCTTATGGTTGATGTTTGAAGACCTCTCCATGAACTCATGCTCGAGGTGCAATCATAGAGAAAAACTATTGCCAGCAGGTTTCGAACCTGCACCATCAGGGAGGAACAGATTTCGAATCTGTTAACAACTTGGCCATGATTCTTATTGTTGACATTCGATGATCTCTCCATGAGCTCATGCACGAGGTGCGATCATGGAGAAAAACATTGTTGGCGGGTTTCAAACCTGCACGAATAGATCTCGAACCTGTTAACCACTTGGCTAAGAATAGCTAAGATAAATCGATGAATTCAAGTAAACATGCCAAACGGGTAAGGTCTGTCTGACAATGTGGCTGGTTGTGCAGGCGAGAATGACAGTAGCACATTGTAGTGTCGTGAACCGCAAATCAGTCTCACAATGATTAGCTCGTGCAAACACGGGAAGAATCTGATGTTAGCGGTGGTCTTCGATGAGACTGCATGTAACAGTAGTGTCCTGTCATCGCTTGATGATAGGCCGTACAGCCCGTATCAATGACAGCTTGTATGCATAATCTCGTGCATATATGGGCCAGTCCACATGTAGGGCTGCACATCCGTGTGGTGGCGATGGTTGCGCGTGACGCCTGTAGATGGAATCAACTTATAGCGGTCAGAAGAAGTCGTGTAGTAATCGAGTGCACTGAGAGGGTAGTTGCCAGTCAATGATGCCAGCAAGAATGAAAAACTGCTTCTCCCTCAGGATGAATGTACGATATTACCGCAGCCATCAAGTCAATGATGGCGAAGCACATTGCAAGTGACCACCGCGCTACTCCTGAAACACTAACTTGCATGTGAGACACCACGTATCTACAGCAAGCCCAACATGTGGATTCAGGGATAGTATTAATATTCTGTAGGAAATGCAACTTAGTGTCTACTCACCTTAGTGCACGCAAGTAACCCCTCCCTCGTCGACGCTCCTGCTGACTGAGACATCGAAAAAGATTCAATGGCAGCCATCACTGGCACTTACAAAGTAGCGTCCCAAGCGCCAACTCAAAAGGAAAATGCCTCATAGACTCGAACTGACGGTTAAGGGTCATGAGAAATTGGTGAATGAGGTAGTTTTCATCCGTGGTACCCGTCTCCTCGTTGCTTTCTCCCACGACAACAGTAGGATCTGGACTTGCAGATTCCCGAAAGAGGTGGGCAGCGAAGCAGTTGAAATGTAGCTCGAATCCGTGTAACCGAAGTTTTGAAGAAGCGCACGCACGTGAGTCACATTCAAATTCATCCATGCACTTCTCGCCATTCATAGACATTGCTAATGAGTGGGTGCACAAGTATTGTGCGTGCAGCACGAGTGATCGGGTGCGAAGTGCAAATGCATATCATTGCAAGGATTGTGCTGAGCGTGGCTATAAGCGTCAGTAAATGAAATGTCTTAGATCTTGTTCAATGCGATGTCACGAATATAGAGGCAAAACTTGATTCAACGCGATACATTGTACAATTCATAGCCAACACACGAGACACGAGCGACATTTCACAAGACCAGCGACTGAGTGACCCGGCATGTCAGGGTTCTAAATGAAGTTGCTACCAAATTCAAGTTACTAACCTCAGACAACAGATGTTTCAGTGCGCCAATTCCAAAGTTCCTTCCTCACGCCTTGGTGATCTTGTAATGTCCAGTGTTTGCATCCCGCGTGAGGTTCCAGGTGGTGGTCTCAGAAAGTTTGGCGAGATCCATCTCCCACAACATAGGGGTCTGAATTTCACCTCTCAAGATTTCGGTCTCTTGATAATCTGAGGTAATGTAGGCACGCAGTTTGGGAGTGAACTGTGCGGTAACGTTGCTGTCGTCTCTGTGTGCTGCACTGTGAGCTCCCTGGGAGAGAAATAGGGGGACGACGGCGGACCCAACTTCGTTGAAGTACAGCATCGGTGTAGGCAACAACTGTCCAGGGCTCATGAAGCCTGGAGGCGAAATTCACTGAGGTTAACTAACAGGAAAAAATGGCGGGTCACAAACCTATTGCCAAGTCCTCCTTCACCCCAGCGTCATTGGTAGCTTTCACGTAACCGGCGGTTCCTTCCACAGGACCCTACACGGGTTGTTGTTAAGACAAAGATAGATGGAAACCAAACTTACAGAGAACTTGAAAACGTTACCGGTCTTGGTCAGGATGGTTTGTTGGCCGACCTGCATGAATGCTTGCATTGGTGCTAGGAATCGCAGAGTAGATGAGAACCTCTCACGTTTAACTGTACAGCGGTCGCAGCGCCAACGATATTCCCATTTTCGACCTGTGGTTTGGTGAAAGCAAGCCTATAAGTTGGATCAGCAAAGTTGGTGAGCACAATTTGCATCCTGAGTCTTACTGGCTTGTGTAGGTCGCTTTCATCTGATACGGGCCTGGGACGAAGGTCATGTGTAAGTTGACTTCCACGCAGTAAGATGTGAGTACACCCACCCTCGTCTCCGAATGTGCTGACCCTAAAATATTGTAAGGTTCGAATTAATCGCAGGCGAAATCGAGGGTGCTTACCTCCAGACTACGGGGGAGTGGTCGCCCACGCCAGGCACCGGGCCATTGAAAGTGAGCAGAAGATCCGACTGCTTTCCGAGGTCATTTCTGGGAGACGACGGGGTAAAAAGGTAATGATGACGGCGCGATATCGCTGCAAAAGGCACTCACGACTGAAAAATCAAGTTTCTGACAAAGACGGTCGACATTGTTCGAGACTGTACAACACAAAGTGCGGTAGATAATGTGCGTGGAGTGTAGAGTTTCGAGTCCTGCAGTTAGTAGCCCAGCAAGCCTTTCTTTTATAGGCCCGTGGCGCATCGAGGCCTGGGAGAGATCTCTAGAAAATGCACCTACCCCATAGCAGGTCGCGTGTCGCATTAGCAAACATTCCTCGTAGGCGAAATTGCTTCTCGGATTCCAGGAATGTTTGCGTAAATTCTTTTGCGATGGAAGCAATCTCCAGTCGTGCTGCCAGATTAGCAAACATTCCTGAATTTACTCAACATCATGATTCCTTCCGCACTTCGAGCGATGTCGAAGAATGTGGCCTGCGCGACAGTGACTCCTAGTATGCTGGCATTCTATTACAAAATAATTTACCAAACATTCATTTGAGCGATTTCGGCTGCAAGGAATGTTTGCTAACCTGGCAGCACAACTGGAGATCACTTCTGTTGCGAAAGAATTTACACAAACATTCCTGGAATCCGAGAAGCAATTTCGCCTACGAAGAATGTTTGCCAATGCGACATATGAGGGGCACCGCTGGACAATCAGCAAATTGTCTTGACTATGTACAAAAATTTAAATGTGATATGTACAAGATGGAAAATCGTGGCAGAATGGCACAGTGAGGGACTTGGTGGATAGCGACTGGCCTTGGATGAGCGAAGCCAAAGCCAAAGCGTTCAGCAGAGCGTCGTGAGGCAGACCACATTCGCAGCACCAGCTGCAGGATAAGGGTCTGTTAGCTGAGGCAAGAGAAACGCTAGATGGCGGGGATGGCAATGGTTTCGAATCTGCAAAAGTTCTCATCAGGGGCTGGTATTACCCCAATTGCACTGACCTTCTTGTTCTGTTTAGGACTGATACTACTGAGCTTATATACCTATTGGGAGTAAAGGACTTAGCACATCGAGATCCTAAACCCACTCACCGAGGAGAGTTTGACCAAACAGCTGAACCGAAGTTACTGAACCTGGCGTTCGGTTTGGCGTTTAGAAAATGGGCAGAGAACCGGACTAAAGGGGACTTCAGCAGCACTGCATACTGAGTCAGAATTTTTTTAGGCCTACAGGGTCTACACCGTGGAATAGTGTTGCCGTGAGGTGAAGTGAACCGAGACGAAGTGTCACTTCGTTACTTCGAAAATCGAGGTAGAACGAACCGAAGTGCATCGAAATTGGACCGAGTGACGAGCCAATAGATCGAGCAACCAAATCATCAGTGAAACTGAGCCTGTCTTGCCTGTAGGAGAACTTGATGATTTACAATGCTTCCATCACCTGCGGTGAGAGTCTGCTCCGACGTAATGTGCACGTCTCTTTGCTTGATGAAAAGACGTGCTCGCAGGGTACAGAGGAGACCTGTGCGGGTAAAATATCCATGGCAACACAGAAGTGGAGTGGGTAAACCCTTTCCATGCGCTGTTTGAGATCTGCATCAATGTTATTGTGTTTTTTTTAGCTGAAACTTGAGCATACCTCCCAATATCGGATGAAGTCCGTCACGCACTCGCCCGCGTGAAACATGACCGGTTCACGTTCATAACGTTCAAGCTCCTGCAAGGCATCCCGCTGATCCTCTTCGAGTTCCTTAGTCCGCCGTCCGCAGATGATGGTTGAGGCGATGACGATGGTGGTAGTGTCGAAATAGGTGATGTTGTGGAAGTGATGCTGATTCTGGCTGAACGATGAACGATGAACCAAGACGTGGCTGAAACACGTGACACTGCGTGTGCTTGAACTTGAGCTGCGCGAGACGCAGAGTATTGATGTGGCCGCTGGTCACCGGTCCGGTCATGGGTAGCAGTATTGAGTTAGACTCGCGTCCTGAAGTTCGAAACGCAGTCATCTAGTAGTAGATAGTTAATATGAGTGTGCAGTAAGGATTGTGACAACTTGAAGACTTCTGAATACATTTGCAGCTTCATACAAGTTTGAGCGCACGCAAGTACTACTGTGAGGTATCACACTGTCACATCATATCTAAACCATCACTGACAAATCTGGTGTAGATAAAGCACCTCGTTGCCACTTCGTAGATTATCCTGAACGAGGTGCAACGAACCGAGGTGGATCGAACTGCCTCAAAATTCGAACCGAAGCGAACTTACCTCGATATCACCTCGCTTCGACGGCAACACTACCGTGGAATGCCTACTAAGCCTACAGAGGCTAGCCTATCAGAGAGACTCGCGACCTAAAGTAGGCTGTCACTGTCTATATAGTCAAGAGTCAAGACCTGCGCAGTGCGCACCTAAATTGTGCGTTTTCCTAATGTGGTAGATCCCTGGATGTTAATCTAACTGTCTTTTTGTGTTTCTGTCTACAGTACACAGATAAAATACAGTACTCTAGCCTGCCCGGGGCCATGTCCGGTGATTTATTGATGAGTGGCACCAATTTCTCATCCCTTCATCACGCCTCAGTGATCGCGTAACGTCCACTTGGGTCCCACGTAATATTCCAGGTAGTAGACTGGTTAAGAGCGGTGAGGTCGCGCTCCCAAATTGGAGGGGTGTGGATTGCAGCTCGCAAGATGTCATCCTCTTGATAAGCTGGAGTAATGTAGGCGCGTAGCTTTGGAGTGAACTGTGCGGTAATATTACTGGCATTTCTGCATGTTGCACTGTAAGTTCGGTGGAGGAGAAATGAAAGGAAGAATACAGACTCAAACTTGGGGAAGAAGAGCGCCGGCTCAGGTATCAACCCACCGAGGTTCGTAGTGCCTGGAGGTGGAATTCACCGAGTCAAATAAAAGGAAAAAATGGCGGTCACAAACCGACTGCAATCTCCTGTCTCTCTCCAGTGTCGTTGATGGCCTTCAAGGCACCAGGGAGTCCTGCTTCAGGGGTCTACACGACCAATTCGTTGGTTGTTAAGACAAAGATCTATGAAAACTTACAGAGAAATGGAAGACATGACCGGCTTTGGTCAATGTGGTTGTTTGGCCGACCTGCATGTGATTGCTTGCATTGGTACCAGGAATCGCAGAGTAGATGAGAGCCGCTCACGTTGATCTCGACAGCGGTTGTAGCGTCAACGATGCGCCCATTTTGGACCTGCGGTTTGATCAAAGCAAACCTATAAGTTAAATCAACCATACTGATGAGCATAGTTTGCGTCCTATCTTACTGGTGCTTGTAGTTCACTGTCAGCGAGTACACGCCTGCCAGGACGAGAGCCGTGTGTAAGTTGGCAGCTACCAGTAAGCAGTAAAGATATGGGTACACCCACCCTCCGCTGCGAATGTGGCAACCCTGAAATGATATTGTGAGGTTGAAGTAATCGCAGGCGAATCAGAGGGTACTTACTTCCAGACTACAGGAAAATAGTCTTCGTACATGCCAGGCATGTCGCTATCGAAAGTGAGCAGAAGAGTCGATTCCTTCCCGATGTTATTGCTGGGAGACGGTCGAGTAAAAACGTGAGGAAGGTAACGCGATGGTGTTGTATTGCAAAGGCACTCACCACTGAAAAAACCAATTTTGTGACAGAGGCGGTTGACATTGTTCGAGATTTTAAAGCACAAAGTGCAGTAGAGATGATCACTGTGCGTGGGTTGAATAGCTTTGAGCTCAGCAGTTAGTAGCTCAGCAAGGCTGTCCCTTATATGCCTGGGGCATATTCAGGCCTGGCTACAGGCACTGGATAAGTCCGAGGGAGATTGGGCTGATCAATCTCTAGAAAATACACTTACTCCACGGTAGGTCGTGTGTCGCATTAGCAAACATTCCTCGTAGGCGAAGTTGCAATTTGGATGCCAGGAATGCTTCCATAAATTCTTTTGCAATGGAAGTAATCTCCAGCTGTGCCGCCGCAAGTTAGCAAACATTCCTCGCAGGCGAAATCGCTCGAACAGATGTTTGGTAATTATTTGTAATGGAAGTCTACATAGAAGTCGCTGATCTCCATAATATGGGAGAAGGCCCCGGCTGCTCTCTATAATGTTCGTCAGGACAGGTCAGGACCTTCCAAAATGGCGACAGTCTGACAAGGATTAGGAAAAACGGTCGCGTTCTCGCGCATTCGGGGAGTAAACTTCAGGCATATGCTAAGTTTTCAACATGCATCCACCAGGAATTGAGCTTTGGCAACTTCTGTAGAACCGTAACGGCAGTAAGTGCATTTCACCGCTTCTCTGCATCATGTGATAACTTGCACGCTCCACCACGGTCGCCCACTTGTACCTGTAGATTTAAGGGCTACATATAGTATGATACATCATTGTACTGTGGAAGATAGGTTCCCTACAAGTCTGGCTCGCCGTCCATGGGGAAGTTCTCCTCGAATAAGTGAAACAGGCCGTCCATGGCCAAATTCTCATATGACGAGGGAGTGATGAGAACTAGAAGCTCTGAGGAACTGGAAGAAAAAGTGAGTGGGGGACGGCATTGGCAAGATGTAGAGTAGGACCGCCACAACCTTGTGTTGTCAGGACTTACTAGGCTTAGTAATACTAGAGAATACAGCCAAGGAGTTGCTAGGGCTGACTAAGTAACGTCACCTTGCACGTAGCTGATCTATCTCGGAACAGTAACTTACGGTCTATGAGGCAAATAGATCTGGGGCTGGTCATGAGTCTACCTACATACGACGTCAAACGAAGCAACTGGTAAGCGAGCACGCCTAATTCGTTCGAGCGATTTCTGCTAACCTAGCACATGACTGCCATTACAAATTACGTCAACATTCCCTGGAATCCGAAGAGTAATTTCAAGTTCGCCTACGAGCAGAGGAATGTTAATGTTTGCTAATGACACGGCGCCATGAAGTAAGTGTATTTTCTAGAGATCAGCCCAAATTTCTTCCCGGGCCTCAATTTGCCCCAGGCATATAAAAATTGAAGACAGCCTTGCCGGACTCTAACTGCAGAACTCTTGAGAAAGCTCTTCAATCCACGCACAATCTCAAATACATTATGTCCAATGAGTCAGCCCCCTTGTCAAGAACTTGATTTTTCAGTCGTGAGTGCTCTGCAATGCAGCGCTATCACCGCCGTCCTCCTCACTTTTTTTACCCGACCGTGTCCCAGAAAGGACCTCGGAAAAACAGTCGGATCTTATGCTCGTTTTCGATGGCAAGGGTAGATGGCATGGGCGATCATTTTCCCGTAGTCTGGAGGTAAGTACCCTCTGTTTGCCTGCGATTACTTCAAACCTTGCAACATTTTAGGGTCAGCACATTCGGAGACGAGGGTGGGTGTACCCACATCTTTACTGTGCAGTAGCCAACTTACGTATCACCCTCGTCGCAGGCCCATACCAGATGAAAGCGACCTACAGGAGCCAGTAAGATAGAATGCAAATTGTGCTCATCAACATTGCCGATCCACTTATAGGCTTGCTTTCACCAAACCACAGGTCGAACATGGGAGTGTCATTGGCGCTGCAACTGCTGTCGAGATCAATGTGAGCGGTTCTCATCTACTCTGCGATTCCTAGCACCAATGCAAGTATTCATGCAGGCCGGCCAACAAACCATCCTGACTAAGACCGGTAACGTCTTCAAGTTTCTCTGCAAGTTTGGGTTGCATCCATCTTTGCCTTAACAGCTCACGAATAACCCGTGTAGGCTCCTGTAAAGGAACCTCCAGTTACTTGAAGGCCACCATTTAGCCGGTGCGAAGCAGAACTTGGCAATCGGTTTGTGTCCCGCCATCTTTTCCTTTTATTTGAAACTCAATGAATTCCGCCTCCAGGTTTTATATGGGCCACGGAGCGTTGTTGCCTACGCCGATGTTGTACTTCAAGAACGTTGGGTTCGTCGTCTTCCCTCTACTTCTCCTAGGAACTCACAGTGCAACGCAGAGATGACGATTTCGTTACCGCACATTTCAAGCCAATGCTGCGCGCCTACGTTACTTACTTCGGATTATCAAGAGACCGAAATCTGGAAGAATAGCCCTACGAACTCTACTTTCTTGTGGGGAGGAGGATCTCACCGATCTTGACGAGACCACTACCTGGAACCTCACGTGGGATGGACACACTGGACGTTACACGATCGCTCAGGCATGATGAAGGAACCTTAGAATTGGTGCGCTGAGATATCTGTTGTCTAGATCAGTATCTAAAATTGGTGGCAACTTCATTTAGAACCCTGACAGGCTTAGTCACTCAGTCGCTGGTCTCGTAAAATATCGGTCGTGTCTTGTGTGTTGACTCTGAATTGTTCAATGTATCGTGTTGAATCAAGTTTTGCCTCTGTATTTGTGACACCGCATTGAACAAGATGGTTCTGTACCCACAGAACAAGTTCTGAACCTCGAACCGAAACCACGGTTCGGGAGGGTCCAGAGGTGCAGAATATTTCGATCCACCTGAGTGGCACCATTAATCCCGCAATGTGCAAACCAGAGTCTACTGGAAGTGGAGCATAAAGAGTTACCTGTGCGTTAAATACCTGTACTAAAGGAACTCATCGGACGAGCACTTAGCTTACCACTAACAGTGATCTTGTACAAAATGCAAGTTGAACAGACAGACAAAGCATGTGTCGGTGCATCATATTATCGCAGGAGACTCGTTTTGTGAGAAATGTCAAATAATCAAGGTTAATTTGAAGTTTTTCGCCATACGTACCAGAATGCCTTTCCGGCTTGAAAGATCCATCGATGTATACACCTGAGCTTTATCCTTTCTTGTCGTCATATTACTCCCTGGGCTTCTGTGTTTATTGTCGTCATTCATTCCGTATTTTAGAATATCAAAATTCATCCTGTTCGCAAATGTAACGTAGCTTCTAGTGCAAAGTACATTCTTCTCCGCATGTCATCAAATGCCGAATGCAATAGTCGGAGCAGAGTAAATGGCGCTGACGACCTGAACACCCCCCTCCTCGCCTGCTCCCGCTGCAACGTACAGCGGAACAAAATGCTCAGCAGAGGGGTGCGCCTGCGCGAAGCCATCGTGCTTCATGAGGTCAAACAGCGACTTCTTCCGTTCGTCAAGCTATCAAGGATAAAAAATAAGCAATTTTGAAAGAGATGAGTACGCAGTACAAACATGGGACTTGGATGCAGCCACTGTTATTGCCTTATCGAACATCGTCACATTGGGTGATGCCGACTTCTCTGAAAATTGCTTTCGATCATGAAGATTGTGGACAGTCAGACCACCTGCTAAGATGAGAATCCCCTCTTCTCTATGAGTACGATACGTCAGAGATGTCGACTCTTAGAAGGTACGAACGTAAAGAGTAGACCCAGATACGAACCTGAGTTTCGACAGGGCCTTTCCAACCGCCCAGTTCTGTTCTGGATCACTAGACCTTTCAATGGATACTTGAATGATAGGCACGACGTCGTCGACCTTGTCCCAAACATAAGCTTGAAAGGAACAAAGACACCATGGTCGAATCCCGGGCCTTGACGTGGCGGAGAAGTCCGGCCATCCCATCCGCGGTTCTCGCGAACGCCAGAGAGCTTGGCTTCTTCGCCTGCCTAAAGACATTTCGAATTGGTATGAAGAAAGTGAATGACTTTCTGTTGAGACCTCTTTGTACAACAGGACGACGCGCTCAGCTAAAGCGCGGTTTCCTTTGGATTCGAATGTTTGTTGATAATAATAAGGCTCAAAACCCGAAGTAGTCCATGAGTAAAGGATTCCTATCTCCGTAATCCGTCACTTGCCAGACCTGATATCAGCGAATGGCTCCTTGGAAGCACACTGGAATCCTTACCGTGACGTACCCCTATCGTTTCCCAATGAGCGCTGAATACGACAATGCCCTTCGGCTTGTACTTGGCCCTCAAAGCTGGGCCAAAATCGCGCAAGAACTTTGCGAGATCGCCCTCAGGGCCCACGGCGCTTGGCATGTGTGAGTTTGTGACCTTCTGCCCGGCAATGAGCATCGGGGACCCGTGCCCAAAGAAGAAAGCAGGGATTTTCTCCGGAGTAGAAGGGAGTGCATCTAACGCAGTTCGCCATTCGCTTTGTGACTTTGGAAAGGACATTATAACGCTGAAGTTAAAGAGAAGGAATGGCGTTGTAACTTGAACAGCCCTAGCAGCTAAGCAGCCGCTATCCCTCCGATGATTCCGATCTCATTTTGATCAGGATGTACCTGCCAAATTGAAAGCGGTATTT